>NW_009970726.1:2429724-2462889 GCF_000747805.2 Chaetura pelagica
TTTCTTTTTTTTTTTTTTTTTTTTTTTTTTTTTTTTTTTTTTAATGCAGGGAATAGTCACATGAGACACATCTTGGAGACATTTCCAAGCTGATATTCCTGCCTTCTCTGATGTCTATGAAGGAAGGGGCTGGTTATGTCTTTTATCTTGGCCTTGAGGATGATATCATATGTATGTGTGGGAAGGAAAGAAAAGGGGAAAAGAACAGGATAGGAAAAAGGGATTTTCTGTTGAGTGGAGACCAGTGCTGTCACATGGACGTGACTTGCATTGCATGCAGCCAGTTTTGTCTCTTGTCCTCTGTTCTCACCAGAACGTGCTGAGAGTGTCCAGGAAAAGTAATTGCATTTTCTTATTATTAGCTACTTTGTTGTTATATGAGGGAAGTTTTACTGTGCCTGCCCTGCCCAGGTCATGACAAGTAAAGGAATGAGTGGAACTGGAACATTATTTTTTTTTTAATGGAAAAAGTTGGGAAGACAAGCAGCAGCTGCTGCTGTTTTCCTGCACTGATGTCCACAGACACTAAAACCAAGATCAAGGAGAGAAATGAATGCTTCCATGCTTGTTCAACAGCCAAGGGCGAGTTTAGTATAATCATTCAAAGTTATTTACTTTGTGATTCACTGAAATCAGAAAATTTTTTAGTTGGGGGTAGTGTTACTTGCTGTAAAATTTCCGTTTCACTTATGAAACATTTATAACATACCTAAATATACATATTAGTAAAAGTAACAGTCTGAGGCATCATATTTTGAATGATACTTCGATGTTGTGCCCAAAGAGTCACCTCAGTTGAAATAGTGGCCTGTGATGTGTGGATCACTCTTAAGATGTATATTTTTGTATTAGGGTCTGTGAACAACATGAAGTGTAGGTTTATTTCCTCAAATGTCAGCAATAAAATTTCATCATCATTAACCAAGAATGGTAAAAATTAGTTCCACATCAGAGTTTCAGTTTTATCAGTTGTGTGTGCTCACTTTTTATACATCATAACTTTTAAAGAAGTATCACATGAATATATTTTATTGGGAAATAGTGTATGAGCAAAGATAGGATCTGGTTATGTAATAGGTTTTTAGCTAGATAATATGCCAGAATATCACTCTGACAAAGAACTAAGTAGAAAAAATGAGGTTTTGTTTGTAGAGATGTGGTTGGCTAGATTTTGTTCATCTCCAAAGAGAGGCCAGATCAGACATTGTCTCTGTGGTGATACAGTTTTGTTCAATTAATTTGCAATCATTTTCCCTTTGTAGGATACTGGGACTAAAAAGCAAAGGAAGTGAAAGTATTTTTAAGCAAAAATTTCAGCTAAGGTGAGAAACTAGCACACAGGAATTGAGATAGGGAGGAAGGAATAAAAGTGGCAGAGGAAGAAAAGGGGAGTGATTTAAATAATAATAAAAACATAATTAAGGGAGGCTCCAAAACTATCTCATTTGAAGTACAATACTAACTGAGGGAGACTGGCAAGAAGGAGTGCAAATTGCCACTGCTTTTTTTATACCTTAGTTAAGGAAAAGAAAAGCTGTAAATATCCCCATTAGCATTACTGCCTCTTTACAATCCACTTGATGTGTGCAATCAAGAAACAATACATATATGGAATTTTCCACATTGGCCCTCCAGGTGAAATTTGTGGTGGAAACACAACTGTGCATTACATTAAACTGGTTTAGTTTTATGCAGTCTTACGAGTGAATGTAGAGAGATTGCAATGATGCTAAAGTCATAACTTCTTAGGTGCTACCTCGTTGCCCTTTGGATATTGTTGGACTAGTGATTAGCAACTTATTTAATCAGAACCTTTCAAGAATGATGTAGAGAGGAATGATTGATGGTAGAATAAGGTACAAATGAGCTATGTTTAAGAAATATTCTAGTATTTAAAAATATTAAAAAATAGTAAACCAGAGAATGAAAAATCCTCTTCACAAACCCTATATCAGAATTCTGTAAACAAGGTTCTTAAGTTAATATTCTTCATTTCTATCCTGATGCTTTCAAAAATAGCATCTAGTGAGCCACCCTTGGACAAACTCTCTTGGTACTGAAGATTGCTCTTGAAGAGCAAACTTCCTGCTTCTGCCTTTCAAAAGGCAAATAAATGAAGGCATTTGTGTCAGGACAAGGATATTTTTAACTTTGCAGGTGAGGAGCTGTTAACTTTGTCCACAGGCCACAGAAGATGTCCTGGCAGTGTCAGAGCACTGTGTCCATGGATGGTGAGATGGTTCCTGTTCAAGCAGCAAAAGTAGCACACGTGGCTTCCTGGGGCTGCTCAAGCTCCGATCCCTTGGACACTTAACATCCTGCTGCAGATTTTTTTCTTTAGGGTTCTCTAAATTATACCTAAAATTATTTATTATTCAGGTCTATTAGATTATTTGAATTGAAATTATGAAGGGAATTCCTCAGCAAATAATTGAACTTTGAACTAAATTAAAACTAATGAAATGCTCAGAAAAAAAATCCAGCTGTATTGGGACAGAGAATCAGTTGAATTTGTTTCCCTGAACACAGTATACTTCATGGATATTTCCTCCAACCACAACCAACTTCAGAGAAAGAAACTTTTTTCATGGGAATGTAAGTCAGCCAGCAGTGCAACCCCCTTTTTTTTTATCTACAGAGGCCCCATATTTGACAGTCTATATATGTGTAATGATTGCGTGTGGACAAAACAAGCTGAATAAGTTATAAAACTTGGAGAAAAACCAGCTAGACAGTCTCAATCCAGTTGGTGCCTCTGATACATTTTGAGGTGGTCTCCAGAGCCTCTGCCACAAAAATGAGCTATCGTGGCATGCCTGAATCATCTTCCCTCACCTCCCGGGCCTGCAGCCAGTCGTCTGGCATGTCCCAGCTGTGCTTGGTCTCAGCACTTGGGAGCATTTAGCTGCTGAACTGGCTGCCAAGGTCAGAGCTGAAGGCAGGCAGCTGATGGTGCTGGGAGATGGGGCAGGAGCACTTGTCTCTGATTTCCCACTTGTGTCTCCGTCTCTGACACGTAACAACTCTATCTTAATGAGGATAATGGGGCAAGTCAAAGTATTTGAAGATGTCAGTGGTGTGACTCCAGAGATGGGAGGAGATGAGCTGCAGTGAATTTCTTGATGAGGTGTTTCTGTAGTAGGGGAGTGAGGGGGGCTGGGAAGGTGAAGGCTGCACTAACATGGGGCAAGGTGTGAATGAAGTGTGCTTGAAGAAAGATTATTAAGTTGTGTGAATATCATCATTCAGCTGGCTAAACTATTTTATGTTGAGTCAAAGGTCTGTCTTTGCCTCGTCATGCTTTTTGTGTTCTCCATGACGGGTGACTCCATCCCCTTAAACCTCCTTGGAGTGAGTTCTTCCAATGAGTCTGCCTCTGCTGCTTCTGAAAAATGGAATTTACACCCAAGGGGTGATGTTTTTAGAGAGAATTTTCATGGCTTGCTTGTATGTCACTGCAGTCAGATCCAGTGAATTATCCAACAACAAAGATATTTTACTGCTTTTTAAAATGTATTGTGAAAAAGGCACCATGTAAACTGACATATATATATGTATGTATATATATAAACATTCTTTTGTACTGTAAACCTGAACTCACTTTGGAGTAAGTTCTGGACCTAATCTGTCTGGACAACAGCTGCTGGTAATGGTTTTGAGTAATATGCTGTGCCTTTTGCAACAGAGTAAGTATGTGATGAACTGAGATACACCTCTTGGACTGCTGTGCTTCTCCCTCGTAGTTCATTGCAATGTCCTGTGAGCTGATGGGCAGCAAACAGGTGAGAAAATATATGTAACTCCTACAGATCTGTAAAGTGACAGCTCTCTATCCTTACTACCCAGTCTTGTATGTAATTTCTTATGTCTGATGAATTGTGTAATTTAAAGGGTAGTTTTATGGTGTTAGGATGTCAGCATGATGATATCTTCCACTAAAAGGAGCTTTGGTGGCAAAATTCTAACATCATCATGCAGTACCTGCCAATCCCAGATGTGTTATGGCTGGGTTATTCCCTACTCTTTACTTCTTTTTTTTTCCCCCTTTAATTATGCATAAACATTTTTTAAAAGCACCTGATAAACACCATGTGTTGCAGCCTCAGTATGCGTTCCTGTGTATTGCAGTGGGTCTGTTCTATTTAGGGTGAGAAATGTACGTTTCCAAAAGGGTGAGCAGAATGAGATGATGAAAGGAAAGATGACCTTTATTTATTTACCCTTCAGTTACTTCATCTTCTGAAAAAACTCTAAGTACATTTGTAAATGCAAGTTTGTGCCCAGATGCTATTGTTAGTGATGTCTGTCATGTTAAAAAGCGTCTATTAGAAATTAAATTTTTTATAATATGCAACTATAATAATAGATTATCATCTATGATCATAAGCGTGATACAACCATTTTTAATTTATGACATTATATATAGCAACTTCAGTCTTAGCCTGATTAAAATGTTTGAGGCAAGCTGTGGATCCCAACTGAAGAAATTAAAGAAATTAATGAGATGACCGAGTTCTCTTTTCCTCCCTTGAACTTAAGTGAAATTATTGCCTCATTCCTGTACATGCCAGGCAAGGCTTTACAAGTTCTTGTAGATATTGAGTAAATGGATATGTGGCTGAGATGGTGCCTTGGGGCCAAAAGCTCATGTAATGATAAATCTGAACAAGCAGCCCATCAGCACCAGCACTCATTGTTAGATGGTAATGCTTGAAGGGTGGGAGGGGTGGGCTGCCTGAAGACTGATACAAATGGTAAGGTTTACAAGAAGATATGTTAAGTTATGTGGAATGACTACATATTTCAACCAGGAAATTGAACTAATACTCTAAAGGGTACAGAGTTTAAAAGTGTAACAATTCAAGGAATATTGAAGTTAAGTGTCCTATGGCAAAATTGGTTCAGGTTCCCTGTGCCTGTTTTATGGCCCTATGTATGTCACTAGTACAAATACTAGCCTAACATACCCAACAGATGATGTGCAAGAGGCAAAGCAGGAGTGTAAAATGATTTAAGAGTGTAGCAGAGATAATACTGCTTTAGAAGCCTTCTTACTTGTTTTTTGCCCCTCCATCTGAGAGGTTGCACTCTAAAGTAACCTATTGGTAGATTTTCTCAACATGTGCACTGTTGCTGAGGGACCCTTCATCACTTTAGGGGTCTAGACATGTATCCATTGGCATCAACAACACTTTTTGTGATGACAAAGGTGGAAGAACCTGTGTCTGGCTCTGGCTTTGCTTTCCAGGCCGGGAAGAGTAGTGCAGGCTGAGCCCTGGTTTTCCCTTGCAGCTCATCAGCCCTGCAGTCTGGCAAGGTTCAGCCTCTGTTGCTGAAGGTTTTATGGAGCAGGAGCCAGGCTTTAACTGGGTCATGTGTTCAAGAGCTTCCAAACAAGAAGACCATCTGTTCTGTTTTTTTAAATGTGTGGGAAAATCACTTTGCTGCTGTCTCTGTGTAGACTTTTTCAGTGATGTCTAGTGATAGGACAAGCGGCAGTGGGTGCAAACTGGAACATAGGAGGTTCCACATAAACATCAGAAAAAACGTCTTTACTGTGAGAGTGATGGAGCACTGGAGCAAGCTGCCCAGGGAGGTTGTGGAGTCTCCTTCACTGGAGACATTCAAAACCTACCTGGACACGTTCCTGTGTGATGTGCTCTGGGTGACCCTGCTCTGGCAGGGGGGTTGGACTAGATGATCTTTCAAGGTCCCTTCCAACCCCTAAGATTCTGTGATTCTGTGATTCTCTGCTGTAGCTGTGTTTGGGTCTCCCTCCATCTCTTGTGTACACCAGCCAACTGCTGCACCTTAGTTTATTTTGTGCCCCAAAGCCACCATTTTTTCCCCCTGGAATGTTTCTATTTGTTGTTTCTTTAGAAAGCGTGTGTCCATTTAAATCAGATACTTCATGTCCTACAAGGACCTCTGAAGACTTCATTTGTAGTTTTGCATTTTGGATGATAAAGAGCCCCTGCAAAGCCTGTGCTCCATGGGTGAAGTTCAGATTGTAGGTGATGTGGAAGTAATTTTCTCTGTGCTTTCTAGGCTGACAAACACTTCCAGTTTCTAAAAAACTTCCCTCAAAATTCTCTGTATTACTAAGACATATATCTCTTGAGTTGTATAAACTGTATTTGAACTATGTATTTAAAAAGTTCTAAATTTGAAACAGCTTTTGGTGGTGGTTGCTGTGCTGGGAGGTAGGGACTGGTTTTGGTTTGTTATTTTGTTTTGGTTTGGGGTTTTCTGCATCTCTCTGAAGTTTATCAGAACTAGTCTATAAATGTTTCTTTTTCTACTTAGGTGTTGCATCTTCAACATAAATCATGTGTGTCTGTAAATGTAATTGTTCTGGGAGGGAATTGCTTTTGGCGAGACAAGGAATGAGAAGCTCAAAGGTTATATGCCAGGAAGATGTTTGCTGAGATAAACTGTGGGTGGGTAGGTGTGTTAAAACTGGTTATGCATCTTAGATCAAGAAACTGTTGTGCTGTTTTGGATTAGATGCTCTAAGCAAACACTCTTGATGGAGAGGCAATCCTGCTCCAACCCTTTCTTTTTTTTTCCCTGCAAGGTTACTTTTGAACCCTGGCACTATCCACGTCTCCCCTGCCACACAGGGAAGGCAGGCAGCATGGGGGCAGCTGGTGGACAGCTGGTACTGATGGGATGGCTTCTCTCTTGGGACAAACGTGTTACATCTTTACTTCTTTCTGATGATTACTTTTCCCTGAATTATGCAAAATTGCAGACATACAAATTCAGACACTTGGGTAAAACTGCCAGTTTAAATTTCATTTAGTGGAGGAATGGGGAGGTAAAGTTTAACTTCTCTAGAGACTCAATTTTTAGAAAATTGCATGAAGTATTACTTAGTGCAAAGCAAATTCCTTTCTCATAATGTGAAGAAGTTTATAGCGTGGCTTGAAATTAAATACTAATTTAATAATTTGGTCTCTGCGGCCGATAGCTGAAATATAGTATAATTTAATTGACAAACTTCAACCTTCTATTTTATCCAAGGTACCTTCAATTAAAGTGAAGCACTCAGTGAACAGAAATAAAAGAAATTAGGGTGCTTGTCTTCATTCTTGTTGGTTAATAGATTATTCTGGAGGGTTGATAGAAACAAACTTTTCCCTGGGTTCTGTTTGGAAAGAGAGGAAGTGTTGCAGTTGATGGAATCTTCTAGAGATTGTCATATCTCTCTGTTACATGTCTTTAAGCAGGTTTTTCTGCCTGATTGCATAGGATATAAATCTTATTTCTCTCATGAATAGATATATTTCACCACTTAAATCAGTTCTAGCCTTAATGTCAATAATTTCCCTCCTATGCTAAGACTTACTTAGTACTATCTCTTTTCCCTGGTCTCTATGTTGTGAATCTGGCTTCTGCACAATATTGTGCCAGAATTAGTGGGGATTGTTGACCTACTGCCTGGGATTACTGTGGAGAAACCCTTCTCTGGAGTTTTTCCACCCTTTTACCAAGTGATATGCAGTTGTGGTTCCAAGCCAAAAGTGTCGTTTCATTCCTGAGGAGCTGTGAGTGATGAGAACTCTCAGGTTTACATGGAGACCTCAGTTTGCCTCCCATTGGTGATCCTGGTGATGCTTGCCAAGATGGCAGGAAAGCTGCTGCCATTACACTTCATCTGATGAACTCACTGACTGCTCCCTGGTGCTGGATCATCTTGGGAGAAGTGTTAAGTGGCTCTAATTATAGTAGCTGTCTTGGGAGAAGAGTTAAGTGGCTCTAATTATAGTAGCAGAAGGTGGTAACCTCTTTCTTGTTAGCTTTGACTTCATGAAGCCATGGAGCATGCTGATTTTTAGTGCCACAATGACCATAGATCCTCTGCAGGTCTGGTAGGAAGTAGCTGGTAGTTATGGGGCTGTCCTTCCTAATAAGAAGCAGCTGCTCAGTCCTGGAGGATCTCCTGCATTCAAAGTTAAACCTTACAAGTTGAAGAGCTGTAAGGGAAGTTCATTAATAAAGGTGAGTGTCAGGTTTCTGGAGGCCCTCCATCAGTGTGGTTGTCTTTCTAGCTGATGCTTGGAGCAAACATAACATGGAGGTGTGTTGTGAGTATTGCCACCCACTCAGTCCAGAAACAAGAGCTATCAAAAGTTGGCATCCTGATGTGGGTGCAGAGGGGAGATGCAGCTGTTGAAATGCACTTCTGGGGCAGCCAGAAGTGAGGCTAGCTGATGGGGAGAGGATCTTTAAAGGCTTTGCTATCTAATAGAGGGAAGGCAGAGGGGGGTAGTTTATCTTAAATGGCAATTCATGAATGTAGTGGCTAAAGTGCTTACACTAGAATTGAGGTCTTGGTGAAATGCTTTTCTTTTCCTGAGAGAATTTTAACCCACCTCCTCTAAATTAAGTGTTTTAGGAATTAAGTTATTAGGATACTCAGAAATCAGTGGAAGAGTCTGTACCATTCTCTGCTGCCAGAACTGCTTCTGTACTTTACATTAGTATTTATTAGAGTACAAATCTGTTCCTTTATTTCACTTCAGGTTCAGGAAACTTAGATCCAGACAAGCCACAACGTGAGAGTTTTTTAAACTAAGCTAGAATTGTTCACATATGCTATCCATCTAGACATGAATGCTATTCATATTCCTATTGTATTGGTGGTTCTGACATATATGAGTGTTTCTCAAAACCGTGCTTCCCCATTTCATTTTTGCTGAGAAGTAATGAAGTTAAACACAAAAGTGAAGCTGTCCTTAGCGGGGAAGTTTGGAGTCCTCAGTAATGTTGAATTGTTTCTTGGGGCTGCTGCGACCACTTTTGATTGATTGTGTGGATACAGCCTCCCCAGCCTGGGCAGCAGTTCCAGGATTTTTCCCTAAAAGGGGGATGATTTTTCCCTAAAAGTTCAGCTAAGAAAAGCTGTAAGTTCAGAGGGACGTTGCAGGTGAGTGGAAAAGGATTTTGATATTTTAGATGCTTAGGTTAACAGATGCAAATGCAATGCAGTACACAGTAATGTAGAATAAATAATGAATCTTAGAGAAAAGAATAAGAGGAAACATCTGCTGAATTGAAATAAGATGTATCATATTGACTGAGAAAAGAAGAGTAAGTTATCATGGAGAAAGTCTCAACACAGGCAATACAAAGAACAAATAAACAGAGTTCCTTTAATTATTTTTGGTTTGTGTTGTTTGTTTGGTTTTGTTGTGTTGTGTTTTTTTTTCTTAGAACACAACATGTTCCTCTAGGGAAGTGTCATTGCTGTGCAGGAGCACAGGTATCAGTTTGGTGGTTTAAAGAGCTTCCCCCACTTAGGCTCTGAGTTGTAGAGCACGTAATGTAGAGCCATACCTTGCTGCCCACCAAGGCTGCTTCTCTGGGCAATGTGTCAGGGATTGAACAGAGCAGAGCAACTCACCCACCTGAGTTAATGTCGTGAAGTGGGGTGGTGCAAGGGCTCAAGAAACACACAGCTTCATGCTTAGGGGCAGAATCTAGTAGCTCACTTCAAGATTCAAGAATCCTTTTGCATTAACCTATAAATGAGCTGATTTCTTGCAATGCTGCTTCACAGTAAGAAGGGAGAGTCTGATTTATGGTAAGCAAGCAAATTATTGAGTCTTTGGTTTGGTAAAAATGTTACTTGTAAGGGAAACAATCTTCTTCCTTCCTTCCAGCACTGATTATTGTTGTCTACATGATGGTGAATTTTAATTATTTCTTGGTGTTTCCATTTTTAGATTGTGAAATGGAAGGTGACATTGATATTGTTGACAGGTTCAATCCCTCTCTCCTTCCTAGTACTGTATTTAAATACCATTGCTGTAGCTGGCTCTATGCAAGAGAAGTGAAAAAGGGTCATTTTCCATCCTGCAAATCCTATGAACTAATAACAGAAATACTAGCCAAAAGTAGGGTGTTCGGTGGTTTTTTTTTTGTTTTTAATTATTTTTGAGCCTTAATTTATTTTTGTTTTGTTTTATGAATGTTAAAGAAATTTAATACAATTCCAGTTAATATTAAACTTGCATGTTAACCTGGAGAAGATACACATAAACTCATAAATGCTGTACAGCAGTATATTGCTATACAAATTTCAGTGGTGTTTAAAGAGTGCTGTTGTGGTGTTTCAGTTTTAATATTTGTCAGAAAAACACATTCAATACTTTTAACCTGTGTATCCAGAAACTGTGCTTATTCACATTTGCAGAACAACATCTAGAAATCTGTGAGACTGTGATATACTTATTGTATGTATTTTATAAAGACATACTGAGAGGGGTTCTGAAACTTCTATCTCAGTTTTTTAAAAATGAACTGATTAATGTGATATTTCCATTGGTATACCACTGGTTATCATAGTTCCAATACTTGGGTGCTGCTGAACAAGTACCACAGGAAGGAAGAGAGATTTTCTGGATTATTTGGTGCAGTGTGTTGCAGTGTGGGACAGCAGCACAGTGGAAGGGTCTACACAGTGTTCACTTTGTGATACACCTTCCCTCGATGACAGGATCAAGTACCTACAAAACTGAACGGGGTGTTAAGATGAATTTGGTAAGTCGAATGAAAATGTGAAGTTGTCTGGAGAGCTAAAGGTGCCAAACTCTAAGACAGAGCTGCTATCAGCAGCAGCATTTAGAAGTGCTAGTTTTAGTGGTTCTTTCACGCCTGTGGCTCAAAATAAAATCAGGAAATGTTTTTTAAAGAAAGAAATAAATTTTAAAAAACCCCACAACACCAGTATAACAGTGAGAGAAGTTTGTATCTTGCCGCTTTGGTCCTCCCTAGTGTGCCCTCATGGATCAGGTCAGTGAGGACACACAGTTGTTCAACAAATGTATTCTTATCCCTGCCTTTGCACTTATTGGTTGGTTGGTTTGTTTGTTTGTTTGTTTCTCTCTACTGTTAGTTTTGTTTCTGACTGATTCCCTTGTGCTGAAGCAGAATCTGGATTTTGCAATACCAGTCTCTCTTCTTCTTTCATGAAAGCTAAATGTGCATTAATTTCTTTATTCAGTCTCATAACTAGCCACAAAGCCATTCTATGTTATCTCTGTAATTTTATGGGACTCTTGCGAAAGTGGTATATAACTCCAAAAATAGGTACCTGGTACAAAAAAGGAATATGATTTTTTTTAAAAGAGTTAAAGTAACTGGACATACTGAATCTGTATGTCATGTTTACTTGTCTCTAAAGTGTTGACTTAAAATGACCAGGATCCAGCAAATGCCTGGCATATCATTAATAATAAGCATGCATGGGTATTTAAGAAGAGTAGACACTTGGTGGTGTTGGGACAAAAAAAAAAGCAATAAAACTAGAGAAACAGAATCACTGGAAAAAGCTCAACTAGTTAAAAATAGTAGGCTTCTGTGCATTAGGGATGTTATCATGGTCAGTAAGTATTCTGATAGAAATACTAGAAGGCAATATATGTTCTGCTGAGAGTTGTGAAGTTTCCCTTGGAAACTTCAAGATTTGAAACTCTTTGCAGTAAGAGTTTTCATGGGTCACTACAGACCTCATAAAACAATTTTCCACCAAAAATGTTATTCTATTTTGAACTGCTAATGTCTGTGAGTTATTGGCAGCTGTGACCTAACAATTATGCCACCTTTCCTTATTTCTATTTCCAGCCTGATGTAAGATCTCGGCAGTTACGATATATCATTTGGCCTTTTTCAGCTCTTCATATTTTTCATCCCAGTCGACAAGAAAAATACTTAAATTGGCATCACCGAATGTTCCTGTAACACATAAAAATGTTTGCTGATTGAATGTAAAGAACAGTGACTAAGACATAACAGTTGTTTTAAAATATCCTTCCTAATGTGAAAGACATGCATTTACATTTTTTAAGCATTATGTTTCTTGGGTAAGTCAGTTTGACATGTGGCTGTACATAAGTTAGTTGAAGACTGAGTTGCTTTTGACATGGTCTGTGTGTGTGTACAAAGTGTATTTTATGAATGTATATATGCATGGCAGCAAGTGTGATAAAATTTAGCACAAGGTATATATGTACTTGTTGGGTTTGGGCAGCTTCAATTGCAGTGTTTAGGCCCCCCAGGCTTATTTTTTCACATTCCAGATCTCAGAAGGGCTTCAAAGAGCTGCTAATTAGAAAAGAAGCCAAAGCTCTGCTTGCTTTGATGGGTGTGTGAGGAATGGCTGTGTGCTCCTTTTCCAGAGGAGAACCCCTATAAGGTAAAGCTCCTGAGCTGACACAGCAGGTTGGCAGCGACCCAGGCGTGGGGCTTTGGGCTGCCCTGCTGCCCACTCAGCCCCAGCCCACCCCTCTGCCCTGGAGGGCATGGAATGCACTGTGGCCAGGGTAATTTATGCTGGTAGCAGCTGTGCGTTCCCCACAACTGTATTTGTTCCAGGGATTCTCCCTTGCCCCATAATAATGAAACTAAAAATTTTCATTCATGCAGTGGGAGGCAGGCTGTGACTGCCTGAATAAGCTGTGTTGCCTATGTAACTGTAAAGAGAAACAGGTTGCAATTCAATTAAAAAAATCACAATATTTCCATATAGATATTCTATTTTCTTTGTTTAGAGCCTCAAAAACATTTTCCAAAATGCAGATGGTCTAATTATTTCTGAATAAGAAGCTGGAGAGTTGCTATCAAATCAAGTACTTCAGTAGTAAGGTAGCTGCTTTATTTTATTGATACTTTACTTAAGTCTACTCAATTAAGGTTTGCTTAAAATTAAGAAAGCTAAATATTTGGCTATAAGTGAAAAAAAAGTGTATTTTTTTTGTTCCCCTAGTGCTTTCATTTCCATGGTCAACTTAAACAAGGATTACACTGGTGAGTTTTATCTTATATCATGATGCTTACAAGTGTCTCACAAGAATAAGGCTTTTTATTGCACAAATTTGTACTTGTTTTGCTGCCTGGATTTTAAGAGGGGGGAAGAACTGTAGAAACAGTAGGTAGAGCCAAGGAAGAGTATTTTTCTAGTAGCTGAAAAACACAATACATAAATAATTTTATTATGCCTAATGTGCCACTTTACCTATTCAACCATTGAAAGGCATATTAAATGAAAACTGTCTGAATGTGTGAAAAAAAATACCTGCAGTTACAAGGTACTTCTAAGAGTCACATATTTAAATAGTTGCTGTTTTTAATGGGTCAAGCTTTTGTCAGAGGTTAAATATACACGATGTGCTTCTGGTATTGCTACTGACCTTCTGTAAGATCTTGACAGTCCCTTGCTCCTGGTCCTTTCCCAGACAAATAGAATGGAGAATGTCTCCGGAACAAACAGTCAATCTTGAGCATTCAAAGCATGTCCAGGATAAAATAATCCCAGTCTTGACTGAACTTCCCTGCCATGTGAAAACACACATTGTTATTAACCCTAGAGTAGTTCCTGAAGCCTATTTCAAGTTTAAGAGAGGAAATGTCTGCATAAAACTTGCTCTCGGGAGCTGCAGGACTGTTGCAGGTAAGCTTTAAAGCCTGCAGTGTCTTGCAGCACAATCACTCACATTTCAAATAATTAATTGACGTCCCTCTTTACTACATTCTGTGCCCATATAAAGAAGCAGCTCATACCACAGTCCAGGGATTTAATGCTGTTCCAATAAAAATGTCCTTGACTAGATGGGGAGGTTTTAGTCAGGGTTCCCTTCCAGGGGCTGGCTTGTGCTGGCAGCCTCCTGCCACCCCTTTTGCAGGAGCTCTTCACAGTGCTGCCTCAGGGCAAGGCCACATCTGGCTCCAAAAGGCCACTTGGGAAATGGGGGAGTGGGAGGCTTGGGAATTTCTCTTCTTCCTCTGCTTCTTGCCCACCTTCATTTTTTTAGCACTGAGTATAGACCAAACCCTACTGCATGTGTCTGCATTCTGCTGGAGCCTGGGGTGTGGTGGCATTAACCTGGGAGCTGGGCACTCCCTGTGCAGTGGGTGACAATCCCACCTTCTTGTGATGAAAAAATATTCCGTCCCTATTTTGCTGTCCTCGGTCTGATGCTAAAAATTCCCCAGCATAAGGGAAAATTACATGGAAGCGTATTAGACATTGCATTGCAAGGCTGCTTTTGGTGCAACAGTCTGTGCGCTACTGCATATGGTAACACCTGGACAGGCATTAGGTAGTTGTGTGGATGAAATCTGTATCTCTGATTTTAATGGACTTGCCATAAAGAAAGTCAATAACTTAAAACCTGCTGCTTAAAATATGTTTGGAGAGCATAAATTGTGGCTTGCATACATTTTTTTTTGTGAGAACCTGTTTCTACTCTGGCCTTAGTTGCTTCAGTCTTTGTCCTGAGGACAATTGTCAGTGCTTCAGACAAGTATGTGCTGTGTAGTGAGTCAAATGAGAAATGGTTCTTGAATTAGCCAGGTCACGTATTTTTTTGCAATGTGGGTAATAAAAATGTTTGTTTCCAATCCTAATAACAAGCTAGTAATATAATGTGTTTCCATCTGTCACTTCTGCATTACACTGGTATTTTGAGGGATGATCTGTGTTCCAATTGTGCGTCCTCTGCAGGGCAGCAGCCTGTGCATCTGTCTGTAGGCTCAGCAGAGCCAGCTCCCACCCTCTTCTGCTGAAGCTAGAGAGGCATGATAAGACCCTGTGGTTATGTTTACCAAGAAAGAAACGTGCAGCAGGTAACTTTTGTGCATTTTAATTGGCTGCTTTGTCATCATCTACCCAGGAAGACTGCCAGAGTGTTTACTTTCTTGTTAGAGCTGTAGTAGTTGTCATTTGCTTCAAAATTTTACTTACTGTTTTTTATGATCAAATATTTACTCTGATAATGGCTTCTTTCAGTATCTTAGTGTTGAAGGTGTTCCTTTTTGACTGCAGGAGATGGTTAAGACACAGTTATTTCCCTGTGTTACCTATCTAATTTCAGAATCCTCAGTGGGTTTCTGTCCTGCAGGATGTTGGGCTATTTCTTCCTTCAGTTGCCCTCTAAACTTCCCTCTCTGACGTTGCTGGAAAGGCTTTGGGTTCATTTCCATCAGGAGTTTAACACACATTCGGTGGTTCTTCTTCTCAGTGCTGCTGTTTGAAACCTTCAACTGTTAGAGGTTAGATGCTTATTTTTAGAGACACAGACCTGACCCAAAGGCAAAATATAGAAATCAGTAGAGCTCAAAATTGACTTTGCTGCTTTTGGAAGTTGTCTGCATGTGCCGCAATCCTTGCGCTATGCTGGTCCACGGGGGGTGGGAGAGCCAGGTCTGAGGGACTCGTCACTACCCTGCAAGAGGCAAGAACAGCTCAGTGCTACTGGGGATACTGAGGACAGGCACAAGAGGACAGCATGAGGTGCAAACCTACTCATCTGCATGGGGCCTACACCTTGAATTTGTGGACTGGCTGCTTGCCTAGCTGGTAGCTTAGGCCAGGATGGCCTAACCTGTGGAGGTATGTGGACTGCCCTCAGGTTTTGGGGGCACCTGCTTTGCCCTGCTGACATCTCCCCTGCACCAGTGGCTGCTCCTGTTTGCTGGGTGTCCCTGGGGAGAGGTGCAAAAACACAGTGACGTGTGCCCTGAGCTGCCCGATGCTGATGCAAGCTTTTAGCAGCACAGCACTCTGTGGCTTGAAGGGGATTACATGTTTGGCAGAAATGGGATATTTAAGATTAATTTGGAACCCAAATCATTATTAGTAGTGTTGCAGTGAGATAGTGTTTGCAGGGAAAGCAGTACTTTTCAAAGTTAACACAGCACTAGACAGAGGGGGAATTGCTGGATTTACTGAGCAGCTCCTAGACTTCAGGCTTTTTTTTTTTTTAATTGGTTGTGAACATCCTAAGTAGGTCAGTGCATATTTCAAACATTTTACAAAATACTAGAGCTCTTAAAGCCTGATTAGAAGAGGCTACTAAGTGCTTGCTTCACTGTTTGCTCCTTCGTGTGATGCGTTGTTTTTCAGTATGTGTTCTTTGTATCTTAATACTGCTTTGCTTCTTGTGGAACTGACTAAAAATTATTTTTGTTTTTTTTTTTTTTTTTAATCTAGCAGCTTGGATTCTTCTGTTTGCTTTGGCTTCTTTGATGCAATGGCTTTTAATACGTGGCATTGTTTAATTATAATGTGAAGCTTTCTGTTTTGTCATCTCTGTTTCATAATACTTTGTGTCTTTAAAAAATGTCCATTAAATATAATGGCTTTGCTTTCCTTACTCCCTGTATTGGTCTGCTGCAACTCATCTACACTTTTCCTTTCCCACTCACAAATTCTTTTTTCCTTTTTGGACATGACCTTTGTTTAGACGGATATTTTTCCTGTCCAATAACCTTCTTTGCCCTCTTTTTCATACTGTCTTTTGGAGATGGGAGACCTATTAGACTGCATTTGTTGCTCGGGTTTGGTGTTTTTTACTCTCATGCTGTACTTTCTTACATGGTAACTTCATAGAGTGTCCTGGCACATGCAATTATTTTGGTTGTTTAATTGCTCTCTTTGGCTTTCTTTAAGTTAACTTCCCTGGTTTTATATAATTCTTCTCTTTAACAAGTAAAACAGGGACAGGCCCTGCACATGAGACAAGCATTTGCTTCAGTGTCCGTCTAAACAGCAGGTAGTGCAGGTGGAGAGGGAGACCTGGTCTCGCCAAGGGGAATGGGAACGGGCTGTGCAAAGAGGATCAGAGGGAGGAGGAAGGAGCAGGAAAGTGGCAGTAGAAAATATCAGGTTCAATTTATTTAGAAAAATACAGAGTATTTGAGTCCTTGTGGGAAAGGGAAGAGAGAGACAGAAAGGAAAGAAATCAAGAGCACAACTGGAGAAGGGAAAAGTTGATCAAGACACTATGTGTATTACAGTGTGGGTGAACATTATATGGGAGCAATAGGGATATGTTCAGTCATCCCTCCCAATAGAGATAAGACCACCGATAAGACTTCAATGCAAACAGCAGGGCTCCCTTGTAGTGGCTTTACACAGTGTGTCTGCACACAATCTTATTTATATTTGTTGTGAAGGAAGGAGCAAGAACTATTTGCATGGCCTAGGTTAGTAAAGGAATCCTTTACCTTGAATTCTTATCTTGGCATGAAATGCTGTTGGTCTCAAGTTGTAGAAACTCACAGTCCTCTGGAGGTCTGAAAGTCTATATGAGAAAAAAATAAATGTGTATGAGTAACATAGATGCTTTAATAATATTTATACAGCTGTAAGAGTTTTACTTTACTTAAAAGTTTCAGGAACTGCATGTAATCCAGAAATATTTCTATCAGCCTTTGAACAACAAACTTAAGGTGTTGTAAGTGAAAGCACAACAATCTTACCCAAAAGCCCATGCACGTAACACATGTTGTATTGTGAGTTGATAAATCTGAACACCTGCTCCTTATTATTACCTTTATTTTTTCTTTCTTAAGAATATTTACTTTGCTGCCTTCAAACTGATCTGATAAGCAGCTCAATAGCACCAATGTGGATTCCTGAAAAACAAGATAGACACATATCATAACTGAGATGTTATGAAAGTTCGACAAAAAAAGGTCTGACAACTTCTGTGGTGTTGAAGGTCACAGAAAAACAAAATTCTCACATACTGCTGGATTTTTAACCTGCGAGTGATAAAATAGAAAACATAAAACAAGTCTGTGAAATACAGTATAAGAATATTAGTTGTTTTCAACTGACAATTCATTTTGTAGGTACTGAAGTAGACTCAGCTGTGTATCAGTTCATTCCTGGGGAGAGAGAAAGTCTAGGTCAGCATAGAATAATGTCTTTTTATGAGGGAAGGTTTTTATTCCATTAGTACAGTAGGTTGTTGAAATAATAAAATATGTACTCTTCACCTCTTATTTTCATTTCCTGATGTATGATAGCTTGAACTGCTATTGAGTAAAATTTGCAGCAAATGCTCTTCCTTGTACTCACTTGATATAGTTCACACTCCATTAACGTTCTGATAGAAAGACATTACTGCCTAACTTTTTATTTTCCTGTACCTCTGCGATGACTTTGGGACACCATCCTGTGACTGCAGATGACTGCAGAACATCACATGGGTTTTAGGCAGTGTCAGTGCAGTGGGCTGGATTCTGCAGTGCTGCTCACAGACTCTTAATGAACTTGATCATCATATTCTAAATTAATTATTTAGTTTAATTTTTTAATCGTTAGTTTATAGCAAATTTATCCCACTGTGCATGCACTTACTGGAGCACTCACCCCATGAATGCTACTCTGGTTCTGGCAATTACTGTAGCTGAGCATATTTGCATCTGTCCATGACATTGCAGCAGAAAAGTGTTTTCTGTAAAAGCAGAATTATTTTTTTTCTATTTCAGGTTGTTTTATGCAATTAAATATTATTTATTTTTCAGCCTTAAGCATTTTTGTTGGTCTTCAGTATTTCTTTAGCAGCAGATTCTATGAAGGCAGTGTTTGTATTTCAAAAATCATCTCATACAGGTAGGACAAAACTAGACTCAGTAAGTCACCTGATGGAGAGGAGATACTGAATACAAAATTAGTTTGAAGACAAACAGTTGTTAAAGAGGTAAAGATCTAAAGACAGCTACTAAAGGAGCTGACTGGGTGGAAAAGATAAGGTGACATAGATCACTTTAATGAGCATTTCAGATGAAATTTAAAATTACAGTGCTTAAAATTGGCACCAAGAAATGCTGAATGCTTTTCATTCTTTTTAACTGAGGTGAAAAAAGAAACTCACTTTTTCATCTGACAGGGATGTGTTTATCAATCTAAATACATGGCCTGTCAGGAACAATAAGTATTTGCAGATTCCTTTGAGGTCATTGGGAGTTGAGTGTTAAGCAACCCTTTAAATCTGCCCTGAGTGTCTGTGACAGAGTGCATGAGCCGTGGGGCTGGTGGCACAAGGAAAGGGTTAATTAACCAACTCTCTGTGGAGCCCACCCCTTCCCCCACAGCTTATTCTTATCAAAGGATCTGCAGGGGTATTGGGGAGGATCTGTGGGTGTCTGTGACTTTCTCCAGTCTCTTGTCAAGTGAAACAGAGGAAAAGGGAGCAAAATGAGGCTGGAAGGAGCCTGTCCGTTACTTGGGGAGGCTGAGATCAAGCAAAATCAGGGATAGGGGTGCCTACATTTGGAAGATCTCATTGTTTAATTTAGTCTCTAAATGAGCATCACTCTGTTACAGTAAGAAGGGGGCTTGGGATGTGCAATGGTGTGTTCCACCTCACCACATTGACCATCAGGCTGTATTTGATTCTTTTGATTCCTTTGTGATTTGGGTTCTGTATGGCCAGCTGCGTTGATGCTACTTTGACTCTCTGCTGGTTCACCCTGGTTCTTATAACTGACTTTAAGGGGCTGCAGACCAGTGCTCAGCCTGTCAGCCTGTAGCAAAAAGAGAAAGTGTTTTATCATCTGCAGAACAAACCATAGAAATAAGCAAACTTCGTGAGGAACCTGTGCTATTGCAGTGTTTGAGTGTGGGTAATATTTCATCCCCTAGGTGTGACTTCTGGCAATAACTCAGCAGTAACAACGTTATTGAAAAGAGCTGCTGGTTTCCAAGAAGATTAAGGAGAGGGAAAACAAGGAGGCTGTAAGTTATTTTTTGCTTTGCTAATAAATGTTTGCATTGCAGTTGTTCTTAAAATTATTTTCTATTATTTGTAACTGGGATTCCTAATGTCACTTTACAACAAGCTACTTTTAATCACATTTGACAGTCCTGGAAATCAGATACCAGTCTTTATTTGGTAGAGAAACCAGTAGTTATTTTTTGCCTGTGATTTAAGCTAGGTTTTAAGTTGATGTATTCATGATGTATGAAGGCTGACCTGAGCCAACCCTAGTGCGAATACATCAAAAGGTTTTGATCTGGACTTTGGATCAGATTGTGCTCAAGATCTTCTAATAGTGTCAATCAGAAGTGTAAGAAGCCTCAGTTCATGCTTGCAACCATCTGAAGATGAGCTGAGACTGTCTCAGCACCTCACAGAGCACTGTAGACTTTGACAAACTGTTTTCTTGGCACCTTTATAAGTCTTTCTGGTGTGAAGCATTGTGCTGGGGGAGAAATCTCCATCTGCTTTCTTGATTGTGTTTCAGATCCTGTCTAGTTAGTCCAGAAAATGTCAAGATTTTGCAGACTCACGGTGTCTTGACTTGTATCAATTTTTCATCCTTACCCTTAAAAACCAGGCAAACAAACTGAGGAGGTATCCCAGCCTCTCACTTATATGATACAAGAGCAAAGACATGTCAATGCACAGTGCATGCCTGAACTATCATTGAGGAGGATGTCCTAGGCAGTGTGTCATGAAAATACTCAGGAGACTGAGGATAACAACTTAGAACATACTCAGGATAAGTCCATTTAAAAGCTTTGGAGGCTGGAAAGAAAACTTTCAGGGTTGTGATTGAGCTGTTAGATTGGAATTTGATTTCATCTTGGCCTAAAGGTGAGCTGCAATTTTGGTTATTAAAAAGAACATTGTGTGAAACTTCTGAAGAAGATAATGGACAATACAGGGACCTTTAACTGACTCACTACTTCTTTGTCATTGTCTTAGATTTCTGTGCATTTTGTAGGGATAGGTAGGAAATAGTAGGTGATGTCCTCGTTTTTTAAAAGAAGTTTTCTTGGAGGTCAGATGTGGCAAGACTATCAATTTGGGCTGATTGCATCAAGTAAAAGTTCAATACTTTTTATGCCCAGTTTCATTCTGTATGTGCAATGGTACATTTGCTTTCCTATCTCTGGAAATTTTCCTTTTTCATTATTTACCCATGAGGAAAGTAAATTCCTTGGCATTTCTTGACAGCTGTCTGGAGTTCTAACACTTGCATCTAACTTACAGTTCATGTTTTCTTTGTGATTTGAAATGTTTCACTTAACCACTTCTTCCTTGTTTTCCTTTTTGTTTGGCTTCTCTGCTGTAGGAGAAAAAATTCCACTTTCATCTAATGTGATCTGTTAGGAAGCTTCAGTCTCTGGAGACTTTCTTTAGACTGTTTAGTAAACAAAAAGCATTGAATTGTATTTGGATGGAAATTCCCTTTTCTCTTATTATTATCTAATACCTGAATTGCATTTGGAGTCCTGGAATTTCTGCAATATAGCAAATATGGTACTTGCTAGAAAAGATAGGTATCAAGCAAGCAGCCTCCAAGTAAACAGGGCATTTGCTGATCCTGCAGGTTTTGAGTCCATGCTAATGAAAGAAGTGCTGTCCAGACATTCCTCTCCTTTCCATGACAGTCTTTACTTCTTTCTTTTGGAACACCTAAAAAAATATAGCTCTTTCTTCTTGCTGCTGTCTCAATACATTTCACTTGCTTGAAAATTCTTGCCTGTCCTGGAGGTGGGCAGGCCCTTTCTCTGGTGTATCTGGCTGCACGTTTTTAGCAGTGATGCTGTGTTGAAACTCATCCATCCTCCACCACAGACCAGACCCCCATGAGAGCAGTGCAGGGGGTTGGAGGGATAAGCTGGTCACATGCCTTCAGTCCTGGGCTTGTCAGAGCGTGGGAGTCAAAGTAGCACTAGTTAAGCTTTCACTGAACATCACCTGTTTCTCCAACCTTCCCATATGGCATTTATTGTGAAAAAGGGTTTAAATGACCATCTATATAAGATGTTGCTGATCAGCCACGTGGAATATGTCAAACCAATAAGAAAATGACCATTTTTCATAAGATTAACAATGCGGAAAGAAGGAAGTGCAATCTTTGTGATTGAAGACAGCTGTTTAGTGGGGAAACATAATCCTAGGGACAGCTTGTAGGAGCCAAGTCTTGCTCCAGTTTGTCAGCCTGGCCTCTGCAGTGGTTCTTTATTGAACAGCAGTGATGTTCTTGCCAGCAGTCAAGATGCTAAACTTGCAGAGCGTTTTTATTGTCAGAGTTATTCCTAGTCACCTGGTAAAAAAAGAAATGGGTGCAAATGAAGTACCAATAAGTGGTTGAACACACCAGATGTTGCTGGTCTCCTGCTGGCCTGATGGCACAGAAAGCAGGCTGCAAGCTTGTGGCAGGAGCCTTAAACCCTTCTGTCTGTCCTGGACTTGTAAGGAGCATTTCTGCGGGGAAAGTAAAAAGAATCTGAAGAGTTTTGAAAGTGCCTCATGCCAGGAGAAAACACACTTCACTTCTGTACCCCGAAGTACTTAGTCTGCCTCATAGATTTACTCAAAAGTACTTCATTGTGTATTAATTATTGAGGTGACTGGCAACTGTACATTTAGATGAAGATCAACCAGTTCCCTTCTGTCCGCCTGTTATTTGCTGACACCTGAAGAACAGAATGAAAATCCCACAGGCACACAGGTTTTGTGCAAAGTCCTGGGTATACTAACAAACTGGATCTAAGTTCTGGGACATTACATATTTGTGCAAGTCTGCCTGTTCAATTGATGGTCATCAATTTGCTGCAGAGTTCAACTGTCTGGAGAAAGGCTGGTGTCTGCGTTGAGAAAGTATGTATGGGTTGTGGTACTCACTGAGAAAAGTTTAAAATCCTGGTGTGAAGCATCTAATGGTCTTTTAAGGCTGACTTTCTGAACAGACTGATGTTATATCTAGTTTGATGAAACAACAGGCTATGGAAAATACAGGGTCCCATTGTTGAGTAGTCCTTCAGCTTCCCTTGTGCTAGATCTAGTGCTCATGTGAATTCAGGGTAAATCAGTTAAAACAGCCAGGCGGGTGGGAAGGTGGGCCCCCAGAGAGGGCAGGGCTTGTCTTGAAGGAAGAAGAAAAGCAGATCTTCCTTTCCAGCAGGCAGCATTTGCACTATGAAGTATTTGTAGTGTAAAACTTCATGCTTACAAAAGCAACTACCCACTCATTTACATAGCAATTTGTCATTCAAATGTTACACTGTGAGTCAGGGAACTATGACCCTTCTTCCTGCCTCAGTGAACCCCACTTCTTGCCTATGGCTGCTCAGCTATATTTGGTGGTTGTGGTTGGTTCCAAGGCAGGGAATTTGACAAAATATGCCATGCTTGCAGTTTAGTTTTAGAAGTAAGTAAATAAGCTCCATTTGCTCTTTTTTTAAAATTTTTTTTTGGGGAGGTAAAGTTTTTATAGTAATAATATCTGGCCACGTTTTTAATAATGCCAGATATATACCTATATATGTATGTATGCTTTGAAACCTTCTTATATTACAGAGATCAGCAAGACATTTGTAAAACTTGCAGTATAACCACTGAACCTACGACAGTTCAAAGCACTTGTGCTTCCACGCTGCTGGCAAAATAAGAATACCCCTTGAATAAATTCTACAGAGATCTACTGTTTTTAAAAAAGAGATTCTTGTGGTTCTGTGAAAAAAAAATATCATTCCACATAGTGGAGAAACTGTAGCCAATTTAATATGTTTGAGTTCCATTTTAAGCAAAATATTAACCTTTTAAAAAATCTGCACATTTTATGAGTTTCTGAGTGAAAGCTCTTTCTTTCTCAATAGCTTTTTTTTTTTTTTTTTCCCCTCACTCTCATGCATAAAACAAGCAAGTTGGAGCAGTCCAGATCACATCATCAGCTTAAAAACCTAGCTCATCCACTGATAATGCCAAAGCCACAAACACACAGAACTGTTTGTCGTCTGGTATCTGATCCTGGTCTAGGAGAAGTTGTGTAATAGGAGTCTTTCCTCTAATAGTAAAGGTCTCATTTTAAAATCATTTTGGAATGACTTTAATATGCAATGCATTTAGGTAAGTCCATAAATAAAGGAAAATCTGATTTCAGAAAAATAGGAATGCTGTCACTTAAAATTAGTTTAAGTACATCCTTATTTTATATACAGCTTATAAAATTTATAAACTGATTCACTCCATTGGAGCATGAATAAAACTGTCATTTATCACAGACATGAGTTAATATCAGTTGCTGGACAAAAGAAGGAAAAAAATAATCTCAAATGAATATAGCTAAAATGGTTACCAAATAGTTCATTCTCTTAATAAAAAGATTTATGCTTTTTTCTTAGTGCTTAAAACTCACTTCCTCTCTGTCTGTTGACATGTTTAAGTTTACACTGTGGCCTTGAAATGTCTCTGAAAATACATAATGCTATATAAAGAGCTGGTTTTGGGCAGCGCTCATTCATTCATCCTCTCCATCTTTCCCACAGCTTTCATGCTTATTATTGTGACAGCTCCATTAAAGACTGATTTCTTGTCTCACCTTTAGTTTAAATGAAAAAGTTTCATAATCGTAACTGAGTCACGTGTCCAAATGAAAAAGTGCTTTGTCCATATGCTTCTGCCTGCCTATTTAAAAAGTTTTTGTTCAGGTGGATTTTTTTCCTGTAAAAATCAATAGGAAAAATGTGCACAAGCTTTTTTGGGGAAAAAAACTGAAGTATTTGTCTGGCCTGATTTTTCATTGTTTCCCACATTTTCCTTATCTGTCATTACCATGGGAGACATGTTTTCGCTTGTTAAGTTCTGTAGCCAGGTATTTATACCCAACCAACTCAGCTGTCTTATGTGGCAGAATGGCTGGGTTTGGGGATGAGGGCATAGATGTCAACATCATTTATCTTGATGTTAAATAGACATTCTGTGTTGTCTCTCATGGTATTTTTGAGTTCAAGTTGGACTTTGGTCAAGGTGAGAAAAGCAGTGGTGGGATGATGGGGCTTGGGGGTGGTGGCTAGTGCTGGACTTTGCCTGGAAGCTGGAAGGGTCGTTCCATTGAAGCTCCTGTAGGACCTGTTGGTTTTGACCTCTAGTGTTTAAACTGTCCATCAGGACCTAGAGGAGGTAGGTGATGGAGGGCAACCTCATTGAGTTTGGGAAGGACACCTATCTGGGGGGACCTCAGGGGCAGGGCTGTCATTCGTTGGGACCAAGACTGACCAGAGAAATGGGCCCAAGAGAGACTTATTGAGATTCAGCGGTGGCAAACACCAACTCCTGCCTCTTGGAAATGAGCCCTTTGCAGAACCCCAGGTCCTGGCTCCTGGTGGCAACGAGCGACAGGCCCCATGGACAGGAGATGAAGGGAAGGAATCAACCCCTCTATTCAGCACTCATTAAACCTCATCTAGATGCAGATTGGCTGCACACTGGCAGTGCAGGAATTCCTGAATAATCTCTGCATGTCTTTCACACTTCACTGTCCCTTTTTTAAGAGTCCAAGTGGTGTTATGTGTTATCTTAAAAGTTACTGCCAAGCTTTAAAGTATACAGAGAGTCAATTTAAATGAAGAGGCATGGGGTATTTTCTTATCATTGATTGATGTGTTGCTGTGATACAGCTATGGCACAACTGACTAAACACAAACAACTTCCACAAAGCCATCTAACATGGGGTGCTGCCAACAGTGGTACCATCAAAGACTTGCTGTTGCTTTTTACTAAGCTTGAAGTTAATGAAAAGTTAATGAATTTTAGTTAAGGACCGAAGGAATTGAAGACTCTTTATCAAAGTTCCCAAATTCTGTTTGTTGAATGACAGTAATTGATAAATGCAAGCTTATTGATTTGTCCCTTATCCTAATTGCTATTTTGTGAATGCAATGGGCAATTTCCCCCTAAATTAATACAAGATCACTTTTGAGGGTTTAATTTACTGTTCTTTGAATTCTTCATTTGTCTAAAATTAAACTTCTGTGACAATTAAGCAACTTAAAAAAAACGTTCTACGTAACAAACTATAGTGGCACATGTTGACTTGGCAACCTGCTATTAGCTTGCAAATGGAAGACTTATGGCTGGAAAAAGGCAGCTGCACCTGTTGTTTTTGCTGAACAAATCACCCTGAAGTACAACACCATCACTCCAGCCTCTCACTCTCTCATTTGGATTGCTAGGAAGGCTTTTTCTCATCAGTAGTGTACATTTTTTAGAAATCATTAACACCACACAGTTCCCTGAAGTCTAACTGGCGAGTTATGATTTTCACAGGGGCTTATGGACCATTGGTAAAATATCACACTTTGATTAATGAATAATACTAGCTATAAAGAAAAGGGTCTTAAATAAAGTTCATGGTGGGTTTGTTGTTTGTTTGGTTTTTTTTACCTCTCACAGAGCTAATCTGAGATTCGTGCTTTGCAGATTGCACATGCCCATTAGCACCATGTTGCAATTTGAACTTGTTTTTTCAAAGCAACCAAAATAAAAAGATTATCCAATTATAAGCTTTCTGGTACTAATGGTTGGTAATTACATCTCTAATCAAGGAGGCTTCAGGGGACCTCTTACAAGCCAGTGCCATCACAAAGGCTACCAGCTGTCAGGACATTTGTGTGTCACCTGAGCATAGTTTTACGTGAATTTTGTACTTACCTGGACTGGTTCTGGGGTTCAGGCCTGCACTGCACTAGGGGTGGAGGGACATCCTCCCTAATGCTCTATCAGGCATTTGGAAAGAAGAGATGGTCAAAAGTTCTCCACAAGGAAGATTCTCAGGGCAGGTCTTTGCATTCATGTGAGCAGGCAGATAGACATCTCTCTTGCATTTCCATGGAGCCTGTTTCTTTAGCAACTTAAAATGTATTCTCTCCTACTTGAAAATATTCCTAATGTGGTACAGCCATAATAACTGGCAGTTTCCCTCCCTCTTTCTTTTATCCTAATCTCTGCCCTCTGATTGCTGAATCTTTGCTTCTTTCCCCTCTTTCCTGCCCCAGGTTGCCTTTGTCACCAGCAGCTTCCCCAGGCTATCCCAGGGGATGACTCTACACAGGCACCTGCCAGACTTCCTCCTCACCATTGCATCTCTTGGGTGCACCTGATGGGCGAGATCACCCTGCAAACTGTAAAACTTGATGCTCAGTAGAATAAATGGAAAGAACAACCAAAAAACTAACTCTGATGGCAGAGTCTGGTGGCTGAGATAGAGATAGGAGTAAGGCTGATGTACAGCAGATATTTTAAGGTAATTTAAATATGCTATAGTGCACTTGGAAAGTAGAAGAGTAAATCCTGAATCTGGACCAGACTCTGGTTATGTGGTTTGGTTCTGCAAAATTAAAATTACCTGTGCACTTTCATTTCAGTGTAGAACTCTAAATGGATGGATATAATCACCAGAATGAAATTGGTGTTACTAAGGCCTAAGTGACTATGATCTTATTAGCTGCACAATAGATGAACAGAGGCAGTTACTGCTATTTGGAGAAGATGACTGACTTGTTTGTGCTTGGTGAAAATGTGAGGAAGTTTGCACAGAAAAGTTCAGGCAGAAAATGTTTCAAACCATTTCTAATTAAAAGATATTTTTTTTTCTGTTGTTGTATAATATTGTTCTTCAAAAGTATTGAGATGTGTGTCATACTACTTGGCAAGCTGAAGACATTGTCACATGTGCAAGATACATTAATTAAGGTCTCCTCTTTAGACCTGGAGGGGTTATTGCTTGAAGCTAGCTTTGTGGTTACTGCCTCTGTTTTTACTGGGTTTTTTGGCTGTTAGCACTGCAGAGCTGTTATACATAAAGGAGAAGGCAGTAGGTTTTTTTAGGTTTGTGCATTATCTAGGAGCTATTTGAATTCCCACTTACAAAATTTAATGTCAATGAAGGAGTAAATAATTTATGAATAGGTCTTTAAAGGCCAGCAGAGATGGACAAGATCAATTTATTTCTAATGTTAAATGTGGAAGTTACTCAGATCGTAGTCTTCCCCCCTCAAAAGAGTCTTTATTGAGGTGAGAAGTCTGATTTGCTTGTCCCAAGTTACTCCACACCTCCCCCCATATAGACTTTTTCACTGAAAGGCACTTTAAGGACTATTAAAATGAGCTACGTCACAAAGAGTTGCTCTCAGGATTTATAACGTTAATTTTTAATGGCTTCTGAATTATTCTGTTTATGTTATGGTTCATATAATAACATGGTAGATTTGGTGGTTGTATTTCAGTGCAGGGAATTCAGGTCAGACTTGCTGAAGCCTCACTGGTACCAGACTGGTTTCAGTTAGTAGCACAGGAAGGCTAATTGGAGGGGAGTTATTGTTTTCCTTCCCCTTCTTTTTGTCTGTTTTCTTTCTGTCTTGCTTTGTATGTGTTTTTAAGCACACATCTGTCTGATCTTTATGTCCTCATAGCCTAATTACAAAATGATGCTTAAGCAGTCCTTATAGCATACTTTTTATTTAAACCCTTTAAGATCAATCCAGAGTGTTAACTTTTTATTTTATTTTCATAGAATCATAGAACTATTCAGGGTGGAAAAGACCCTTGGGATCACCGAGTCCAACCATCATCCCTAGTCTACAAAGTTCTTCCATAAACCATCTCCACCAACACCACATCCAAATGACCCTTAAACACATCCAGGGATGGTGACTCAACCACCTCCCTGGGCAGCCTATTCCTATTTTATTAACATGTCAGAACAAATGAAACAACTTTGAGCTAAGACTGTATATTTTTAGCTCTTTTAGTCGTTACAGCCAACCAACACAGCATTAAGAACAGCCAGATCATAGAACACTGTTTGGCAGAGCATAGTAAATAATGTGCTCTTTGAGAAATAGAGGATACATTCAAAACATCGTTTTTCCAATTTCCTTAATGGTTCTAGGCAGAAATGCTAATCATGCAGCGTCCTCTTTATTTTAACTTGAGTTAACCTGCCTTCACAAATGGCCATTGAGCTTTTTTTTCCAATGAGATTTTATGTTTATATATTGCACTTGGCATGGTCTCCAGTTTAGTTTTCCATGCAGAAAATAGTTTGGGGTTGTTAATAACGTACTTCATAGACCCTTTATGTTTTAATGGTAGGGTTATTGGTTCTTTTCAAGGTTTTTTTTGGCTGGAAAGACTGCTATTTCAGCTTTCTTTGCTTCATTGCCATCAACCATTGTCTATTGTTTGATCACTGTGTTAGGTTTTCCTTTTATGTTCCTGATGAGCAAAATCTAGTGATAGAGGCTGGAGGAGCCATCAAAGTAACCTGGACATCACCTCAAAGACATGCCAGAAATGAAGTAGAACAGCAGTTGCTACACTCTTGCAGTATGCTGTGTGCTGCAGCCTTTTCAGATTTAAATGCTAGTCATTTGGATCATTTGTTGTCATTTATGTAAATAAGATAATGAATCATCAAATATGCAAAGCAGGATATTAAGTCATCTGCATAAAATCTCCAGATTTCAGAACATTTAGTCTCTACAAGTATGGGTAGATTGAAACCAAGAAATATCTTTCCAGATGGCTTGAGCACGTGAGGATGGGCTTTTCAGGGGAGTATTTGTAAGCTCA
The DNA here is from genome assembly GCF_000747805.2 of Chaetura pelagica. Classification (NCBI taxonomy): domain Eukaryota; kingdom Metazoa; phylum Chordata; class Aves; order Apodiformes; family Apodidae; genus Chaetura; species Chaetura pelagica. Next base: position 2,458,890 of record NW_009970726.1, read on the forward strand.
GATAACCTGAGCTATCACTATATCTATATAAACAGAAAAAAATTGAGTTGCAGAGTTCTTTGTTGTTGTTTTAACAAACATGTTCATCTCTCCAGGGTTGCTCAGACAAGGTATTGAGCAGCTTACTGCTAGCAGACAATTTACTCAAAGCCATGCAGTCAACATTATGGGGCACTTGATAGGGTGCTGTGAGGGCAGTAAGTGACATAAGAGATTGAATGCAACACCAGTCACTTGCAATTTGGACACAGAAGACAACATCATGCATCATATATGTTGTACTAAGTTGAGTAACACTGCAAAAATTAAAGCTTGCTGTAGTGTGATGATGCAGATCTTAAATGGAACTCAAAGAAAAGAGAATTTTCTGTGGTGGTAAAAAACACACATGCAAAACTACACCTGTTACATTTTCTCCTCCTTTTGTCTCTCCCCAAACACTGAAAGAGCACAAATATCACCAAAAAAAAGTTATCTGAAAAAAAATTGCTTCTCACAAATAGACAAATGCATTTTCATTCAGCTGTTGGCTAAGTCATTGCTCCCAGGGCTGCTCCCAAGAAAAGGACACTGAATTGGTCTAACACCCTCTTTCTGTGCTTATTTGCATTTTAGATGGTGGCTTTGGATAATTATTTTTGCTTAAAAAAATGCCTTCCAATTAATTCTGGTCTGAGTTGTTATTGTACCACCTGTTTATGAGGAGTCTGCTTACCTGCTTATTTGCCTTCCTGTTTCCACAGACTTGTGGAGGTTTTTCTTTACATCCAAGGTCTATGGTGAAGAAAGACTATAATCTAGTCAAGAGTGGCAGAGGCAGCCCCAGACAGCTATTCTTTCTTTCCACTGTCTTCAGAGGATGACCACTATCTTCCCATTGTTCTCTTTTCTTTGTAGTTTGGCTTCTCTTTAGGAGAGCACCCATTGCAGCACCCACTGCTGAGGTGCTGTTAATGGGACTTGCTGGATGAGGAATAGCTGGCATTTTTCATGTGGGATATGAGTGGAATATCTTCACACCTGTAGTTCATCCTCCTTTGAGTCACTTCTTTTACTTATTTTTTCTGTCTTTTTAGCCCTTGTGGGTGATGTAAAACTTCAGGAAAAAAGGGGGATATTGAAACAATTAAATTTGTTTATCTGTACAATGCCCATATGGGCAGGATTCTGTTAGTCAAGGTTTGCATTTGTCTTCTGGCATATCTAGTCTGTTCCTGCTTCCTGCCTGTTTCCTTTTTTGCTTCATTCAAAGAGTTAATTCAAACCATTGTATGGGCTGATTTTCTGTAAGGCGTATTTTATCTTATGGAAAACTTTAGGCTCTCCATGTTGTATTTTTGATGTGTTAGAGCTCTTTAAAAGGTTATTCTTTTATTAAGAGGTGGTCTTTTGAAAAGGATGGTGCGAAAAGCTGGAGAAGGCTACAGATATGGTAAAACAAATTAGCAGCTAACATTTGAAACTAGTAAAATGTCAGTGTTGTGTTGTTGCTCCTCTCCCTCCTCTTTTTACAGTGGTATTGCATACTCGGCCAGCCATAGTTTCACTTATGTAACTTCAGAAGAGAGATTTTGAAACTTCAATGCTTTTCTCTTTTATTAAAAAGCTACTAACCCTATAAATTTGACAAAAGGTATTTTTTGTACATTTTAAAAATGCTTTAAGTATCTAATGCGAAATAACTGCAGATGTGGAAGGCAGTATTCATATGTGATTTTACAATGAAGTAATAATGGAAATTATCTGCTGTGGTTCATAGCTAAGGGCTATTCCTTTAAAGATGTATTGACCCTAAGATCTTACCTGATTTGATTAAAACATTAGAACAAGTGAAACAGCCTTGAACCAAAATTGCATAGATTTTTAGCTCCTTTAGTCATTGTAGCCAACCACTATGGCACCAACAACAGCCAAATCACAGGACAGCGTTGGGTAGAGTTTAGTAATGATTTACATACAGAATAAATCTTTAATTTTGTACCCTTCTGTGAGCAGTTGATACACAGAAAAAGGTGACATGTTGCAAAGAAAAAAAAAAAAAAAGTATTTGTTGTGAGTTGCACGGGCAGCTGCTCACAGCTGATTGCTCCTTCTGGAATTACTTGGTGATTAACATCCTCTCATCAGGATAATGTACCCAAGCTGGCCGTCACAGTTGGCACTGATTGGAAATCTTAGCAACACTCTTGGCAAGTAGTTAAAATGTTACTAGCTGTGTTTGGATGAGGATGCCCCACTGCTTTGATCTTCTGCAGCATCCATCCATGGCTGGATGCAGGTGTGTGTGTGTAAACGTGCTCAGGTTCATATGACCCTTCAGGTGGGGTCAAAAGGCACCCCTGAGGGCAGGACACCACCAGCTGAGGGATGGTAATGATGTAACTATACTGGTTCAGAAAAACTCTAACCATTATATCTTTTAGTACGTGTAAACACTTTATTGGTAAGCCACAGACCTGTGTGCTCAGACAAACACAGGGCTTTTAAGGTCTTGAATCAAAGCAAAATATAAGGCACAGAAGTGACAGAATAATAAATAAAATTCTTTCTGCCCTTACTGATGGTATTTCTGGTTTTGGGGCAGAATAAGAAATTCAGATTCCACATTGGTAAACTGTTGTACCCTTAAGAAAGGTTTTGCTATGCTTTAATTTTCTAAAACCTGAAGAAAAGGAATTAAACTAGACCTGAAGTGTTTGTGGTTTTTTTCTGATTTTGATTTATTTATTTTTTTTACGTCTTGGAGCTGAGATTAAATTTTTATGGCTGAGTAGTAAATCTCTGGAATAGGGTTTCCTGATAGGAATGACAACTCTACTTTAATTATAGCATTGTCTAGGCAGCTATTATATTACAGTAGGACCCTTAACAGACTTTTCTTTTCAACACCGTATTAAAGAGTAACAGGACTTGCCATAATTACAGCTTGCTTTCTGTTGCGGGGGGGGGGTTTCAGCTGTCATTGAATGACTGACTAGGTTTCTTTTGCATGGTTTATTTTTCCAGGTAGAATGTTTTTAGATTTGTGTGAAGTGTTTTAAAATGGGTCTCGATATATTGAACATGAAGCACCTTCTTCTGTATTATGCAACTATTTCAGAAATCATATATGGAAAAATAAAGCACTGGCACATAGTTCTAAGAAAGCTTTAACATCTGCAAAATTAACTTGTCACTAATTTTGCATGCTTCACTTACTAGAAAATGTACCTCTCTGAATGACTAAACTTTTTTCTATCACATTACATATCTATCTGTAGCTTGCATCTGAAATTGTTATCATCACTTATCTTGTTCTTTTGGTGCCTATACATTTATTTCTCATTTCACTCTGAAAATGTTATGCCATCTGGTGACTTGCTCAATTTTGTGAAGAGAAGACTTCATTAATTTACGATTTTAACTTCTGCACCTGCAACTTCCATCTATTCATGTAGGAGTTTTTGCTTCTCAGTGGTTTAGAAACAGTCTGCTGGATTTGAAATATTTGTATATGCATTCTTCTCTCTTTTGTAGATAGTTGCAGGCCAAAATATGGCAGATGATTTGGTGGGCTGAGACACCACATCCTGAAGAGTGCATTAGCTAACAATTTTTCCAGGTTCACATGCAAGGGATCCTCTCCCCTCCCCAGCTCTTTATGTGTGAATGTAAACTAGAACTTCATGGGTGCCCAAAAAAGGAAATTTTCAAGCTTTGCATATGCTTTGTTTGGATTAATAGCATCTCTAGACATGTTTCTTTTATCCCAGGGGCACAAACGTTACTTAAGTTAATAGCAGTATAATAACCTATTTAATATGCTGTGGTAAAAATACCTTCTGTTAGCTAACTCTTTACAAATTCTTGTTGTCATATTTCAGCAGTTATTTATTTTCTAGGCAGGAAAGAGGAGACTTGTATTTTGAAACTAGTAGGCCATTGTTTTAAATAGTGTATGGAAAGTGAATAGCATTCTAAAAATAATACTTGATTATATACATATATATATATATATATG
>NW_009970726.1:2463043-2469094 GCF_000747805.2 Chaetura pelagica
CATATATATATATATATATATGATTATTTAAAAGTGTAGACTGCACCGTTGGTCCCTTAATATTATTTTCTGCTGTCTAAGGTAGTGACAAAGTTTATTCATTGACCCAAAGCACTAAAAAATGTCCCACAGCACTTCACAAAAACCTGACAAACTGAACTGCTTTTTGCTTAATGGTATGTTACATCAATAAGATGTCTCTACCTTGCTGAAGTTGGATATCTGAAATCTAAGGGAAAAGGGGTTGGGTTTGCTTTGGGCTTTTTGTTTGTTTGTGTTTGGATTTGGGCTTTTTTGGTTTTGTGGGGTTTTTTTTAAAAGTAGTTCAAAAGAGTGCCCTGGGGGTACAGAAAGCTGGAGAGCTGATGAAAGCTTGCTGCCTAGGGAGCTTCATTAGGAGGCTGTGGTGGGGATGGCAGGGGGGGACCCACCCAGATGGATCCACCCAGGGCTCTGGGGAACTGGGCTGAGGACAGGACCTGTGTGGTTGAGGTGCAGGTGGTGAGGAGCTGGCAGCAATGCTGGGCCAACGCTCTCATGCTGTTTCATCCTACTCTGAAGCGATACACTGTGTCTCCTTCCTGCCTGCAGCACAATCAGCTAAGCAACCTTGGCTTCAGTTCTAGGGTGGGTTTCTGTTGGGTTTTTTGAAAGGTTTGATGCTCAGGACTCGCATCACCAGCTTCACATCTTAGAGCCTTTAAAACAAAAAAATAAACAAGACTTTTTTTGGAAACATTGTGCCACAGACTGCAAGAGGTTAAGAGGGAGAAATGACCAGAAAGGAAGAAGGTCCTCTTAAAAGGGCAGTCGGGCTTGCGATAGGTTAATTGCTGGGACTTTAGAATCATAGAATGGCAGGTTGGAAGGGACCTCAAGGATCATCTGGTCCAACCTTTCTAGGTACTACTATAGTTTATATGAGGTGGCTCAGCACCCTGTCAAGCTGAGACTTTAAACTGTCCAATGTGAGGGAATCTACCGCTTCCCTTGGGAGACTATTCCACTGTTTGATTGTCATCATGGTGAAAAATTTACCTCTTGTGTCCAGTAAGAATCTCCCAAGGATCAACTTGTGCCCTTTACCCCTTGTCTTTTCCACATGACTACTTGTAAATGGGGAGTCTCCATCTTCTTGGTAGCCACCCTGTAAGCACTAAAACATTGTAATAAGGTCTCCCCAAATCCTTCTTTTCTCAAGGCAGAACAAACCTGGTTTTCTCAACCTTCTATTTAGAGAAAGAAGGTTGGCCATCTACTGTTGGACAGATTTAAAGATAATTAAGCATCCACGTTGTAAATAAGCTCTGAATATAATACAGAATCACAGAACACTTAGGGTAGGAAGGCAATTCTGGAGATCTCCTAGTTCAACCCCTGCTCAGGCAGGCTCAGCTACAGCAGGCTGGTCAGGGCCATGCCTGGTTGGGTGTTGATTATCTCCACAGATGGAGACTTCATGACCTCTCTGGTGAACCTGTGCCTGTGTCTGACCACCTTTGCCATATAAAAAGCTTTTTCTTATGTTTTTATGTTTCCTGTATTTAAATTTGTGCTCATTTCCTCTTGTCCTGTTGCTGGGCACTACAGAGAAGAGCCTGTCTCCATTCCCTTTCATCCCCATGTCAGGTATTTATACAGATGCATAAAGATACCCTGAGCCTTTTCTCTTCCTGGCTGAGCAGTCTCAGCTATCTCAGCCTCTCCCCACATGACATCATGCCATTAGGCACATGATTGCTATTTCAGGCACTGCGATGTTACTGAAAACGGTCAGTTTTGACCTGAGTATTCTGGGAATTCCCTGTTCCTTCTACAATCATTCCTTACTCCAGTTAGGTGGTTAACTCTTCATTGGTCTTCTTGTTTCACTCCTGTTTCTGTTCTCCATCTTCTGCATGATCTGCTGTTCCTGAGCAGTGTTAATCAGGCCAGTTACTCTCCTGTCTGTTAAGCCTCTCCTAGAGACTTAGCCTTCCCACTCGCTTAGAGCTTTTACTATTTTCATGAAATAATATGCAGAATATTACCAATCTCATGGCAAGACTTGCTGTATTGCACTTAATCTGTCCCATTCTTGACAGGCCAACAAAGCAATAGACAATATGCTTTATAGAGAAAGCATAAACAATTACCTTTTTAATGTGAGACTCTTGAAAATAAAAAATTGAAATAGCATATAAAATATTTTACTGGATTACACAATTGCCATCGCAGATAAAGAGGAATGTTTGTATTAATTTAGTCATGTTTTCCTGTCTTTTTGCTTGTTAAGCATTTCTCCTAAATAACTATCAGTACTTTAGCTGTGGTAGTATTAATTTGCTTATGTTCTCGCTTTGAGATAAAATGGCCCCTCATACTCTGTTACTGATATAGCGCACTGGTTGCCTGGGATATTGAGGAATACATTTTAAAATTCAGCATGGAGATTTTACTGTAACTGTATCTGTAATGTTTGCTCTGGTTTACACTATGTTGTGGTTTGGTGGGAGTTTTGTTTGTTTGTTTTTGTTTGAGTTTTTTTTTTTTTTTTATTTATTTAGCAGTTGTTTGCAAAAGTATGGTGAATGGAAAATTTTTTCATGTGACTAAATACTCTGCATCTTGGCAGCACTCAGAAGTGCAGGGCTGGCAGAGAAAGTTAGACAGGCTTTGCCTAGGCATTTTCAAAGGAATTCACCCAGGAACTGAAGTTGGGAATAATGCAGCCTGAGGTCACGAATTTTTTTGTTGGAGAGTCAGTAAAGAAAATGGTTATCTGTAGTGTGCAAGAAGCCAAGGTTGTTCGAGGTGTGTATGTACCGGTGAAAGAGGAAAAAGCAAAGTATGGTGAATGGAAAATTTTTTCATGTGACTAAATACTCTGCATCTTGGCAGCACTCAGAAGTGCAGGGCTGGCAGAGAAAGTTAGACAGGCTTTGCCTAGGCATTTTCAAAGGAATTCACCCAGGAACTGAAGTTGGGAATAATGCAGCCTGAGGTCACGAATTTTTTTGTTGGAGAGTCAGTAAAGAAAATGGTTATCTGTAGTGTGCAAGAAGCCAAGGTTGTTCGAGGTGTGTATGTACCGGTGAAAGAGGAAAAAGCATAATGGGCAATATTCTGTGCAGAGTTGTTTCCTCAGCAATGCCAGTTAATAATAAGAGATTTGGGGCATTTTTCAAAAGAGATGATACTCACTGTCAATCTTTATTTTTGCGAGTTAGAAGATACAATAGTAGGAGAATATGCATCATTTAATGCGATTTAAGCTGGCACTATGCTTAACTCCAATGGATTCTTGACATCAGGCATTTCCCGTACAGCGCTGAAACAGTGCAGTTTTAGTGCACAGGGAAGAAATCCTCTAAAACATGAAAGCATTTGTTTGAGAGAGAGGGTTGGCAGAGGAATGCGGGAAGGTCCCGCATGCAGACGTAACCCTGCTCCTGGGTGGTTTTGTTGTACCCGTGTAGGTGGGGCATTCCCCTCCTGCTCTGGTGCTGCCCAGCACCTTGTCGTGCGCACCAGGAGCTTGAGACAGTCCCTGGAAGAGCTTCTGCTCCCCGGCTGGGACTCGGTGCTGGAGCAGAGTCGTCTGTTTTACCCCGGCACACATTTACATTCCACAGGTCTGGGAAACTGTCTGCGTGACTACCCAGCGCCTGGTGTTTAAAACTGATCGGACTGGCAGCACAGCATTTCACATCCAGCTGCGCTGCACACACAAACTCCCCAGCCTCTGTGCTGGAAAGTAAGCTGGGAAGGATTTTTTTAGAAATTGCTTTTGGAGCAGGTACATTCCTGCACAGGCAGAATGTCCAAACCCTCTCGCTTGGCTCGACCTTTGTCAGCTAATACAGCTCCTAAATCACCTTCTTCTAGGAAAGAAGATCTTAACAGCCGATCACGAAAAATTAGACTAGGTGAAAAGATTTTGAGAGCTGGCAGTGAAGGAAACCTGGTGAGACGGCATCAGCAAGAGCAGGTGGAAACCACAGAAGGGTTTGTGCCACGGAGGGCTCCTTTCCTGAAAGGTAACTGGTTATTTCATGCTGCAGAAGAAATAATCAAATGCATTTGCAATTACTGTCTCTTTAATAAGCCCCAAACATCAACTACTGTAGAATAGGGGGGGTGTATGTATGTATGTGCATGTGTGTCTGTGTGTATTGTTTCTAAATGACAGATTCTGGTACATGAAGCATTTGTTTTGAAAATAAAAGGACTCAAAACATCTTTGTTGTGCATTTGTGGCTGGGTGCTGTACGTAAGCTAAAAATATTGGTCTGTCAACGTGGTGAATCCCAGTCTTTTACAGTCTAAATATGGCCATGTATCCTAAAGCTTTATTTGAAATCATAATTTGAAAATATTAGCAAGCATGAGGAAGATTAAATAATGTGAGAAAACAGACATCAGTTCAGGCATAGAATAGCATTCAACCTTGCAAGTTAAAACTCCTCTTGGTGGGTCCTAACAAGGGAGCAGTGAGTTGCTTTCTTGTATAAAAACTAAAGCATTCAAGTGTATTTGAAAAGGCTTATGTGCTTTCAGAATGCAAAGAAATGTGGAGCATAAGATAAGATTAGGGTCTGGCTTCACTGATCTGTTAAGCAATGGGCAATTACCATTGCCTCATTTTAACTTTGTTTTTGTGACAGTACCCCTTAGAACTGCATTTAAAAGTAGCCATTTAATCTGCATGCTGAAAAAATGATAATTTGCCATTCTATTAGGAAATAAAAGTCATAGTATTCTAATTGGACTTTTAATAGGTTTTAGATTTAAGTGTGACCAAGAAGTAGAATCCCTTCATGCCAAAATAGAAAATGCTGCCCCTCCATCCTAAATTTACAGGAAAATGAACTATAAATCATAGACCTTTTTAACTATAAACTGTATATTTTCATTTCACACACATGGCATCCAAGGTTACAGTTTTTATTCCTGGCTGACTAAGGTTTAAAAGAAGTTTGTGGGTTTTTTTTCCCCTGCAGTATGACTTTTATTATTTCACAAAGAAGGAAGAAGTGATGACACCTAATCTTACCCAGAGAGATGGATGATCTGTTTGCTTCTACAAAGGAAACTGGGTCTGAAGCACTTTATTAAAGGCAGAAGAGAGCAAACAGAAAAACTGGAAATGGGAGGGCTTAGGCTTCTGGTCTCACTCACAGACCATCTTGCTTCTTTAGCCATGTAATGTGGAAACTCATTTTTGATCTTGTACTGTATGCAAGAAATTAAAACATTTATCCCCAAAAGAGGAGATGTACAGTTTTTTTTCTGTTAACCAAATATTTATTGGTTCTATAGTAAATGATCATTCCCAGTCAAAGTTTTTGAAATTTGAAAACTTCTCTAGAAAACCCTGTACTAGTAGGGTTTTCACCAAGTTAAAGTTTTTTAAGCAGTAGTTTGTCCTCTTATTTATTTGGAGCCTTGACAAAAGGAAATTACGTGGGATTTACAGAATAGCAAATGTGTCCTTTTAAGGGATGTGATTTCTGTGGAGCTCTTGAGGCCTGCTTTTACTCATTTTATTGAAATGGTTTTGGGCTACATAATGCTTTGCAACTAAAAGCAAGGGTTGCACTCACTACTTAGTGTTTTAGGTAATATTTATCTAAAAGAAAATCCTAGTGGCTATTGGTAGTGCTGCAACTTGGCTTATGCTTTTAGTATTTATAGCATTACACTTACTGTTTTCTGGAGCATGAATTAATCCCTGTTACATACTGGCTTTCTGCTTTGGGATGATCTGTGTACATTAGGCAAGAGGTTACTGTGAGTTAATTTTGCAAGAGATGCTGAAGAACAAGCATTGATACTTCTGAAGGGAGCGTATTACAAGGGAGATGGACAAGCAGAATTTGTGGCTATTCTCTGAAAATGGGACTGGCTGGATGGCCCCCAGTGGAGTCCAAGCATTGGCCAAAGGGATATGGAAGATTTGTGAGAAGCAGGTATGGAGCTGGATGGTGGAGGGGCAGCAGATACGGCAGAAGCCAAAAGAAACAGCAAAGGGCACAGGAGCTACAAGGAAGTGCCCGGAGGACAGGGCTG
>NW_009970726.1:2469343-2482825 GCF_000747805.2 Chaetura pelagica
AAGAGTGTGATCAGCAGCCAGGGGTGTTTGCATGTTCTTGAAGAAGAAAAGAGAGGAAAATGGGAGAGGTACCAGGGGGCAGGTACGGGCTGATTGTGATGGCTGAAATAGGGAGCGTGGTGAGAAGAGGCTGAGAGCTCCCACAGGAAGAGGACTGGGGCTTGGATGAGGAAAATGTCAAAGGAAGATTAGATTTTAGGAACAGGTGCATCAGAGGGGGTGGGGTGGGAGGCTCTGGCAGGTGGGAAGAAGGGTACTGAACAACCTGACATGGAAGAGGGGGATCTGTTTGACCAACCTTCATCTGTTGTCATGTAATACTAATGAAACCCCATGGCCCTGTGTGTGTGTGGTACCCCTACAAATCCTGCTTGGTGTGCAAGAGAACAAATTGCGACCACTGGACTAGTTCCTACTAGTGAACTCTTTGTGTCTTCATGAGCAACACAAAGCAATTTCTGGTTTCTTTGAAATTCTTTTAAATTAAAACCAAAGTGATAACATGCAGAAATGGTGTCAATAGGCAGCAACCCAGCAAAGCTCAGTTTTTAACAGACAGAAAATCTAAAATTGTGGTTAGAGTTTTAATGGGACTGTAAAGCACAATGATTTTAGTTAATGATTACGTGTTTGTATTTTTTCAACAAGATTCCTGCCCTGTGTTGTGCATGGGATGAATTTGGCTTAGCTGGTAAGTTGGATTGTTTAGGCAGAGGGCAGCTTGTGGCAGCAAGAAAAGTAGTCCTTCCAGGTAAATCCATTAAAGGCCAGAGTAGATACCTCTTTGCCTCTGCCACAGAGGTCTGTGTGGTATCAGCCATACTGTCTCAGGTTTCACAGGGGAATGATGGCTGTGTCCATTTGCTTTTTGATTTTGTTTTTGGTTGTGCAAGTTTGAGACCACGAGTTCTGGTTTGCAGTGCTGAACACACATAATAGTAACTGAAGTCAGTGTCAGCTGTGATGTAATTGCATGAAGTACTGACTTGTACAAAGGACTCTAGAAGGTCATCTTGTACTTAGCTGTTGCTCTTCACCTGAATTTAATGAACATCTTTGACCATAATTTCTCTGGATGCTAGTTTCTCATCTTGCTAAAAAAGGGAGGAAGGGGCAGGATAAGATCCTTACTTTATAGGGACCGTTGCGACAATGGTATTTCACAAGTATTTTTCTTCTTTAATACAGTAATGAAGAATACCGAGACCCGGGCTACAAAATTTGTTGCTTGGTCTTCAGACCAAGGTCTGATAAGCATGTGGTATGTGAACCTTGAGTCCAAATTCAAAATAGTTAAGGTGAAGCATTTTACTCCCTGCCTGTGAAATGAGGCCTGTTCATTTTGTGCAGAGAACAAGACAACAGACCATGCCAAGGATGAGAGATGTTGGGGGGTAAGGAGAGACTGTTCTACAGCGCAGATGCATGTGGGGTGGGAAACAGTGACAGAAACAGAGTTTTGGTATTTCCCATCTGGTAAGTGGCTGTCTTTGCAAACTCAACATCATTCTAGGATTTGCTGGTTTGAAGAAAAAAATGAGATAGGTAAACCTTTCATTTTTCATTCTCTCTTTCAAGACTGAATCAATTAAAATATTATTTTTTTCCACCTCTGGGATATGTTACTGATAGGAGAGCTTTATGAATTTCTGTTATCCATACTTTCCTTCAAGAAAAGCAGAGAAGTATACTAATGACTATCTTTTCAATTTCCTTTCTCTGTCTCATTTTACTGTGTTTGGATATTTGTTTTATGATTTGGCTTCATATTGTTTCAATTTGCCTTTTTTTTTTACTTTATTTTTTCTCTGACATTTTCCTCCCTGGTTTCTGCTCTGCACTTTACTTTGCAGACTGTGGTAAATGGAATGCAAGGGCAATACTTTCGGACTCTTTGTATCTCATATTCAGTTGGAACCAAATCTAGACAAAACTGGCTTGACCCATCCCTAGTTATTAGGTACGGACCAAAGGGCTTTAGGGATACAATATGATTCATATCTATGGGTTTTTTCATGCAAAACAAGAAATAAAAGCACCATAAAAAACGGAAGTAATTACGCTTTCCCCATTTTATTTTTATGACAAACTCCAACATAGCAATGACTGTATAATCCATGTATGTATTACCAGCTATCTCCAAGTTTGTTATGGTTTTTAAATAGAGAGATATTGAATTCTGGGCAAAGTTTGGAAATTATTCTTTCTGATATTTAAGTATTATCTATGGTATTTTTAAGGCCAAGGAGTTTACCTGTCAGGAACTTCCATTTCACAGCGTTTCCTGTCAGAGATGTACCTAAAAATACAGAACACATGTCAGAGTAGGGGTTAGCCTTCCAAGGAAGTTAATTATTAAAAGAATAGCGAAGCAAATAATGTTTGTATGTAGCCTACAGTATTTTTGTTTCCTCTGCAACTGTTTAATAGTCACCAAGACAGAGAACGCAGATCTTGTAAGTACTTGTATATACAAATGTTAATTATCTCACCAATTCTAATGCTAGTTGTCTTTTTTACTGCCAATGCGTATTTTTTTCTTTTACAGTGCAGAGTTTTTATTGCAATCTTAAAATAAATAAAAAACCAGAAAATGTACAGTCTTAACAGTAGTCTGAAAAACTACAACAAAACTAGGGTTGGTATCAGGTATGTGCATCTTAATACAGTTAATCAAAAATCTGAGCTTGAGATGCAGAGATTTGGAAATTGATAAGGAATGTATTAGGAAGAAATTAATACCGTGGAACATTAGAGATCAAAATACAGAATAAATCTAGATAAAAACTTTTCAAGCAGGGAATGAACATTACTAAAATAACTCTTGGAATTCACAGTTGCGTTTCAGAAACAGGGATCAGGTGTGAGACAAGCAGACATTCTCTCATTGCCCATGTACATTTATTTCTATAGCTGCTGATGTCTGACTTCACCTGGAGGATGAATAGGGCAACCAAACATGATTCTTCCTATTAAGATTATGTAGTACCTAAACTGGAATTATGGTTATTGAAAAAGGAATGTCCGGACATTTGTTTAAATACGGTATGATAGGCCAGCTTCTCTTCTTGTTTGCTGTGAGATCATGACTCAGACCCAAGTATAAAGTATACTCTAGCTTCTTTTTAAGCTTGATTTCCCACAAAAATTGGTCCTGTCAAAACACCCTGGCAGGCTTTCCTTCATCGGTAACCTTTTTACCCATTACCAGAATTGTGCAATTATGATGGAGAGGTAAGTTTCTCAAAAATACTGCATTTCTATAATATAGTGTGTACACTGTATGCAGCATAGGAATCTGTTCTGTACCTGTCAAATACTACATGATTCTGTATTTTTTATAATTTTGTGGAAAATTGCTGGCTGGGTGGAGGAGGAAGAACTGATTAATATCATGTTCAGGGAAAAACTGCACTGTATGCTCAACTCTTCTAACACATGAGAGAGTTCACGTGTGGGTGAGACCTCATGAAAGCCATAACCCAGGGACAAGCTCAGGTTGTTGCTCAAAGCTCAGACAATTCACCAGAGAGGCAAATTCAGCCTATGGAGGAGAGTGAATTCTAATTGAAACTTTCTGGTGCTGAATGCCTGCTGCAACTGAAGTATAATTCAGTTGGCAAAGTAAGGAGTCAATCACAGGGGAAAAAAAAAACAAGGTGCATTGGAAACCATGTTACAGGAGTTGCACTGCTTACAGAACTATTTTTCAATTGCAAAAGTATATTCACTTTGAAACCTCTTCCTTTGGGACCTGGCAGAATCAAAAGGAGAGCACTATACATCCCCTTGGGAAGCTCAGGATCTTCCATTTCTTATAAGGGCTAATACTATGGGATGGGAAAAAACCTGGCCAAATTACCTCACAACCATCTAGATGAGGAAATTCTGGAGAGGCTATGATTTTGAAGGAAATTAGGTATATTTTTTGATGGTTGATTTTTCTTTAAATTACATCTCTCTGAAATTAGTCAGAGGTTTTGAAGTTTAGAATAAATTAATAAAATGAAGAGGTGGCACAGATTCTAGGTATTTAAGTGTTCCCCATTAATAGGTCCCTATTCCATAATTTAACATCTCAATATCATTGTGCCACATGCAGGATGTAAGTATATTTCATATAGAGTATCTAACTTCTAATGTATCAACAGAATGTATAGTGGTTTAAGAATGCAGTGCAATATTTAAGTGCCACGGCTGAATTGGAGCCAAAGCATTTCAGTATTTGAGGTTTCAATAGATGCTGGTCAAACAGTACCATATAAATCTAGACTAATTTTGTAAATTTGGATGAGAAGGCTCAGAAATATTTGTCCCACTGTCAAAACATCCTCAAGTCTGTTTCTGCAAAACAGGGTTTTTTTTCTGTCCAGAATTGACCATAGAAATATAATGTGCATGATTTTTTAACTTGTCCTGTTATCAAATCAAGATCTAAAGTTTTGAATTAAAACTGTAGATTTAGGATTTATGCCTTTATTTAACACTATGGCTGTTCTAGTAGATTAAAATATTACTTGTAAGTTTAGTTTTAGTAAGTTTATTTGTTTATCAAGACAGGAACTTCCCTGCAATTGAAAGGTTCGTGTTTGAAAGTGGAAAAAACATAATGCAAATGTGATTTAAAAAATAGCAATGTCCATGTATTTAATATCCCTTGTATTTGATATGATTATGTGTCTTTTCTTTTTTGGTGGATGGACTGTGGTATTCTAGACCAGAAAGTCAACTCCTGGTTTTTGTTATTTTTCCCTGTTTACTAAGTAATGGATCAATATAATTTTCTTGAATCCGAATTCCCAGCATAATTTGAAGCGCTATTGCATGGGCATGAAAAACCTCAAATTATCTTGTAGAAGAGACTTTGATTTAGGGTGTTTGTGTTGCAGTGGGAATACCTGAGCAGCACCACCAACTGTAGCCAGCTGTTAGAAATCTGTAGCAGGCAGGGTCAGAAATATTCAGATCACTTTCTCTGGGAGACGCTAATTCCCTTTCAGTCAAAGCATTTAGTTTAAAAGAATTTTGGTTTCTTTTGCATGATCTTTCCCAGAATTTGGCTTCAGAGGAATCTTAGAGGACTCAGAATTCTCTTGGTGAAAACAGGCCCTGTTGTCCATACATAAGCAGTGATGATGATGGAAACAGCAGTGACACCAAGCTATTGAGAGGTCCTGTTGCACCCTTCAATGTCTCTGAGGTTAGCCTGTGTATGCTTTGCAGTGGAATTTTCAAAGCTGGACATGGCACTCCGTCTCTGAGTGCAGTGGAAGGATTATGTTACATTTCTTGAATCCAAATATTTGTAAATCCTAGTGCAAGTACAGGTTTTTACAGAATGGCATGGTAATGGTTTAAGCTTCTGATTAACCCCTAGAGTCATTTTGCTGTTAATCATCTTCTAAATCTTCTAGGCACTCAGAAGGTTTCCTCTTGCCCTGGAAAGATGATCATCCTAGCTGATCTTTATTCCTAAATCCTTTATTTTGTTTTAATGTTGGGAACAACACTGGCCATTTTCAAATCTTCTGGTATTTCACCCATCCTGAGTGAATTCAGACAATATTAAGAACACAGACATTTTCATCATTTAGGTCTGGGAGCACCCTAGGATAAGATTCATGAGACCCAGCACTGTCTAGTTTCATTCTTTCTCTGTTTAGATTTCGTTGCTGATATTAATTACGGAAGACACATGCTCACAGCTGACTCTCTTAGTGAAGTCTGATATGAGAAAGGCATTCAAAGTTCTGCATTCCCCATGCCATTTGTTAGAAACTATCTCCACTAAGTAATGCATCTGTCTTTTCTTTGTCTTCCTCTGACTGCTGAGGCATTTATACAGCAAGGAGTCACTCAGGACTGCTGCAAAGGTAGAAGACTTGGGGCCCAAGTCTTCAGTGTTTTTACTCTGAAAAAAATGAAGTACTTACTAATAATAATTAAAAAAAAAAAAAAAAAAAGAGAGAAAAATACGAAGAAAAGGCACACCTGCAAATACATGAAAAATCAAAACATCTGGAATGCACACCTAGCTGGCTGGACATATGCAGAGTATAAATATTTAAGAACAAAGTTATATTATTACTGGGGAATGTGTGGTTTTATGATAACCATCTCCTGCTGACATAGGCTGTGGTTGTGTCCTGGTTTAAATAACATTTATCTGGAGCCTGATGCTTCGAGCCTGTGAGCAGGCTAATGTCTTTGCTGCAGCACAGACATAGGAGAAGCTTCCTGGGCAGTGAAAACTTTGGAGAGACTTCTTCAACCTTCTGTTTTCTGACACTCAGATTCTGCAGCATCTAGATGTGAGATAGACAGACTTAATTCAATAGTTTGCAAGAAAACTTTGTAAGCACCTCTTGATAGAAGACACAGGAAAGGAAGTTTAGCCAGAGAAGGTGCAACTGCAGCCAGGCTGTGGGAGATTCAGGCACTGCTTGGCTAACATGCAAGTTTCAGGAAGAGCTCTCCTGCTTGGCTGCACCTTGGCCATAACCTAGCAGAACCTGAGCTGACAGTTAGGACCTGGAACATGCATTGCCTCCTTTTGAGGCTGCAGGTTTCTTCTGGTGATTATGTTCTGCATGGCTGGAGATACTCCCTCTCTTCCTTTACATATGGTTGCCAGTGCCCAGTGATTAGGACCTGTCTCCCTTTCAAATCTCAATTTCATTAGGGCAGAGGATAAATTACCTGCATAGGACTGGTGTTTGTGGTCTAAGAGCACCTAAAGGTATTAATCCAACTGTTTGAGACCAAAGCCCAGGCTCCCCTAAGAATATTTCCAATGCAACAAGGCCTATCAGTTATTATTTTGTAGCACAAATTCACTAATTAAGCCATCAGTGCATAATAAATAACTTCATCTGTATGCTGGATGTTCCAGACAGTGTTTAAGTAATGTCCTCAGCTCATGCAGTAACCATGTAAACTCGTATTTTGCACTTGGCCATTTCCCAGCCTGCCCGTCTCACTGTGTGGTTTGCTTTTTGTACTGGCCACATGCACACACCATTCGTAATTAACAGAAGCTCATCCACCACCTTCTCTGTGTTTCCCATTGTTACAGTGCAGGCAGTTACTCAGTCCAGTTTAGCTGTGTGCTTGTTTCCCTCTTATATTACCATTTGATCTCCATTCAGATAATTATGCTTCTCATTGTTCAGGCTTGAATAACTGAGGCATCAGTTTAAATGTCATCCTTGATCTCAGTGGTACTTGCTCGTCTCCTCCTTCTCAGGGCCTTGTAGCTCACAGCCCCATGTTCTGCACTGGTTTGTAATGTCCATAGGTGGACAAGAGGCTCAGTGAAGGGCAGAACTCCAGCTTTTTGGCAAATCAAAGTACTGACATGTAAAGGTATATCTATGCAACCTCAGAAGTGCTTCAGAATCAAGGAAATGGTTAAAATTGTACTGGCTTGAATGATGCACCAAAGTATCCTTTATACACCTATGTAATGTTTATGCTGGAGTGTGTCGTGTGTCCTGCTTGCTACACAAATCATCCACCTGCCATGGGGGTAAAAGCTGGCAGCTCCTGGTGAAGTTTCTGGGGGACACAGTGGTGATAGTAATTGCCCAGTAAATATCAGATTGGAGTTAGGTGGTCAGGAGAGGATTTTAAATAGAAAACCAGTATAACTAGAACTTGCTTGCTGATGACTGTGTAAAATACAGGTAGATGCTCAAAGCAGTGCTTACCAAGGTGCAGAGGAAACCCTTCTTCCAGACACTTGTAATGTGTAAACTGAATTGATTTTATATATCCACTGAATGCAGATTATCCCAAGCTAAGAGGCTTATTAATTTATGTGCAAAATACATGAGTTATAAGAGACAGCTCAACTTTTGAGTTGAGTGCAAGATGCCCTGAAGTCAAAGGATAAGAGGCTGCAGAGAGTTTTCACTCCCCCTTTTTATTCTACTCCAGAAAGCTTCTGCTATGTTAATCTCCCAATAACACAACAGAAGTAATAGGTAAATGGAGGACACTGAAATAGCTCTGGAATGGAATCCTTAGAGACTGAACATACTGTTTTCATTATAATCCCAGGCTTTCTATCTAAAGGATGGATAGAGAAAGGTTACTATTTTCTTGGAAGTTTGCCAAATGGTTGCATTTCTAAACAAGAAATCAAGTTAACAGGGATTCATTGTATATAGTTGTCACGATTTGACTCAGCATTGGCAATTAAACCAATGACAACAATGCTCCTGATCCTCCCACCCAGGTAAGGGAAAGGAGAGAGAGAACATGGAGAGAGGCTTCCGGATTGAAAACTAAATTAGACAGCTCTGATGAAGTACTAGTGATAAAAGAAAATATGTACAAATATATAGAAGTATGTGCAGGAATGTGCAAAACCCTTATGACCTCCCCCCACCCCAGCAACTCCCCCGGCATGTCCTGAGCTGTGAGCAGTTCCAAAATGTCCTGGAGCTGCTGGAGAGAGCGGCAGAGCAGACAGGAGCTGAGGAGAGAATTGTGAGGGTCAGGGATGCACAGCCAAGGGATCAGTGGTGATGGGTCGACGGAGTCCTCCCTGTACACTGGACATGGATGGAAAAAGAAGAAGAAGTTGACATTATCCCTGAACTTATATATATGAGATGGAATAATCTGGCCAATTTTGCCATCTGTCTAGTCCACTTTTCCCTCCAGGAGGATTGTAGATGTGACTTCTCTGCTCCTTTAGTGTCCAAAGCAGCAGATTCTACAAGCAGAGCAAAGTGTCTTTGTTATCTTGGCAGTGACCGTAAACATTTGGGCACTATCAGTCCACTGGCTGGTGAACTTACTGCTACTTTCAGCAGGTGTGCTGCTTAAAAGAGAGTTCACTAAAGAAAAAAAAAAAATCAGTAAAAAGAAAATTGACTTCATCCTGGATCAAACCAGACAATAGTTAAAGCTGGAATAGTGACTTGGTAATTTCACCTGAAAAATAATATGTTTTCCTATTGCCTGAGGAAATACATTTAAAGAAAACTTATTCTTTGTTTTATGGTGTGTTATTTGGTTGGTTGTTTTTTTAGTATCATCAATTTGATGTGTATCACTGCATGTAAAGTAAGCAGAAGTGCAAACAATATTTGTGCCAGGTTAGCTAGTTTGGTATTTTTAGGGAAGTCCTGAGGCTTATTCATCATACAGGTTTTTCTCCATGAAAGACATCTCTGTTAAAATGCCACTGTGTCCTAATACAATCAAAAGCATAGCAAAGAGATACTTAATTTATATACATATTTTTTGTTTGTTTTCCATGCTGTTACAGACTAGTTTTTGCTAGAAAATTGTGAAACAGTTCTGGAGAGTGGCTGTAATTAATCCACTGCCATGCTTGTATTCACAACTGGTAAAATTAGGGAATAGTCATACTTAGCATCAGGGCAGCTGCTGCTAGGTAGCTGTATGGTTTGTAGCAGACAAAACAATTCCTTCCTTCTTGACTGGCAAGTTTTTTTTAATACAGTATAAATTGAAGATTTCAGTGGTGTTCTAGCTGCATGAAGTCCCCTTGGGTGCCTTATTGACATGACCTCCTTGAATGTACCGCTGATCTTGTTGCTTGTACTGGGAGTTTTAGGGGTTGCTCTCTCATCCAGTATGCCATGGAGCTACTCTCTGACATCATCTAGAAGCTTTATTTAGCAATATTCTCCTGATTCAAGGATTGAGGGGCAGTGGAAATAGCCTTGATCTCTCCTTTTACTCATGTGCTAAATCTACACTATGCATCCAGCAATAAAAATTGTAGCCTGTAGTCATCTTTATTTAGTACTTCCTGCTCAGCCTTGCATGAAAACTGTAATTTTTCAAGAATTCAAAATGGACTGCATTTTTATTTTAGCCAGCTAATCAGTGAAGATGCAGGAAATAATCTTTTTGACAAAAGGGAGAAGTTTCCACCAATTCCAACTCAAAAGCTTCAGGGAGGAAAATGTGGGAAGCTCCAGGCTGTTTCTCTGTTGTATTGTACAGAACATCTCTCCAACACATCTGGCCCTCAAAGATCCAGAGGTGAACTATAGTAGTAATGATTTCTGTAGCAACACAGGATTTGAATTTCAAATGGTAAGTTACAACTAAAACCATCAATTTTAATTTCTTTAGTCTCTTCCCTTTTCTGCCTGTAAACACAGGTCTTATTTCAGATGACATAGTAGAGATTTTTTCCAAGCCCTCTGTGAAAATAGTAGTAGTAGGTAGCAGGTGCAGCTTTAATTTTCACTCCTGATCACTGCATGTTTAACCAACACCATTTGGTCTTTTATCTTCCTTTAAAAGTTGTGTAATGCTTATTGGTACATTTACTTAAGCCATATCCATGACAGTTGGAGCTGTTCTGTACTGCTCTGTGGCATGTAACAGCTCTTATCTTTATACCCTATATAATCTATATAGCTATTACATATACTAATTTCGACAAAATCCCATGTTTCAAACAGAAGCCTCGTCATGCTATATATTGGAAAGCCAAACCCAACATTTACTGATTATTTTAAAATGGTTCTGATAGGGTTTGTGGCTGATGAACTCTTAGGAGTTCAGTAGTTTCTCAGACAGTGTTCTGGAGAGATATGAGAGGAAGTTTGCCCAAGTGTTCTTATCTCTTCAGGAGGCACATCCTATTTCACAGCAGTAAGGAAATGCAACCAGCTGATAGGACTAGATATTCTTGCATCATTCAAGAAGGTAATCTATGAGATGGAAGATCCCATAGATTATGGCAGGATTTATAGAGTTTCTTAACCCTCTAAAAAGGTTTTGAGTAAGTTTGTTTCTTGTTTTCATGTGTATGCTTGCCTAGAGGCATTAAAAGCAGGTACAGATCCAGTTACAGTTTGAATCATCTTCCACGCATATGTTTACTCTAGCTGCCATGAAGATATATGAGGAAGGTAGAAGGAGCTGACCTCCAGGCAGTGTCAGTGTGGAATTGCAATCTGCTCATTGCCGGGTTAGTAGATCCTAGTTCAAAAGATGTGTTTGAAAAAATGTGTGTTTTGGTATGTGAAAATAAAAACACAACCTGTGTGGATGGAACAGTCAGGACTTCCTCACCATAGGCACAATCTTCAGGAAGAACAGGACTCCAGCAGTAGCAAGGGTTGGGTAGTAAGGGTAAGGTGCTGTAAAGGAAGGGGATGAGACATGTTTTAGGAAACTCTTCAGAAATTGTATTCTGACTGAGTCAGAACTGGTGGCAAAATCTGTGTCTTCTTTTTCACTGTGCTGAAATATGGTTAAAAATAGTTGAAGCCTCTTTAAAGGATTTGGAAATTTTTTAATGAAAGCTGATATACATGCAGACAACATTGCTGCTACTTTCAATGAGAAAACTGAATAAGCTTCTGATAACACTTGTGTTGAAGATGGTAAAAATACTGTATAAGATCTCTTTTAAATTACCACAAAATTACTCCTACTTAAATTGCTACAAATACCTTTTTTCAGTGATTTTCTAGAGAACACATTCAGTAATGTCAAAACTGGTTCTAACTACTTCAGCTCAAATTTTCTGAATTATGTGAAAAATTTAATATTCACTTTTCCCAAGGACTGCAAGAAGTATATCTGAGCCCTGGGCTTTTCTTTTTTTACTTTCTCACCTCACTTCAACTGGACTTAGAATAAACTTGAAGTAAACAAAGCAAGCACCCTCACCATTTATTGTATTAGGTGATCCTAGCACAGGCAAGCCTTATAAAATCAGCAGTGTGTATAAGCCCCTTGGGAGTCTGGTAGCTAGGGAAATTTAAGCAAGATATTTATACATTTGTTCATAAGGGGAGTGGTATGAAAGTCAGAGTTCTTCTCATTTTCAAAAAGAGCAAAGAAAACCCAACCCAAAACAACCACAGAAAATTGTTGTTGAATTGTTCATTTGAAACAGTGGTTTTGGATGATGCAATATGAATTGCATCCTACCTGTTTTGGTACTAAACATTCTAATAAGCATTTATAATTATAAAAATATTATACTAAACCAAAGTGATGTGTTTTCTGTTAAGTAGTTCTAGTCAATATTCACAGATGAGTGGATTTTGGGTTTTTTATGTGTCTTGATGTGTGGGACAACCAACTGTAAGGACAGGAGGAAGAATAACTTGCAGTAGTAGATTTAAATGGCAACTCAGCTGTTCACTAGCCAAGAAAATTTTCTGACTCAGTATACAAGCACGTCCATAGGCTTTGTTTTATTGTGAATGAGTATTAGGATTTCTCCTAGCCTTAGAGAAAAATTCTTCTATAGCAGGAGTTATGCTGTTGTTAATTTCATCTGTCTGGTCTTGCTTTCATATTCATCTACTCATAGGAGTTGAGGTACCCTTCATTTGTCATTAGCAGACAGCCTGAGTGCCCAGCTAGGACCTTTTCAGCCCTCCTGTGAGGTTAGGGGCTGGAGAGCATGTTTCCCCACCCAGGTACCCTCTGCCAGCTGCACACATCCTTGTCACCAGTCTAGGGATGCAAGGGCTCGTTCCTGCCTTGTGTCCTGCAGGCAGCAGTGAGCTATGTTTGCAGCTCCCATCCAGCTTGCCACAGTCTCATCTGGGCAATTGATGAGCTGCGAGGTTGAGCTACAACGAGGACGCTTAATTGGATGTGGCTGTCTAGCAGGTGTGGATGCAATGATAGTAAATAACATTGACCAGCAACATATCAGCATGCTCAGAGTGTCACAATAATATAACACAGGCTGGCTTAGGGCATATTTACTGTCTCCAACATTAGTTTTTCAAATTGCAACTCAGTTAATCTAACGGTAGGGCTGCATAATATGAAAGATTTCCTCTTAATATGGTAATGTAAGTATTACCTTTAAAGGTTCTGTTATTTCTTTCATCCTCTTTCCAATATGTTTGTCTGCAAATAAAACTTTTTTTCTGTTTCGGCAGCTTATAAAGAAATGTGTCCACTTATTAAAACCAGACATGCCATTTGTTAAAAGAATTGCATCCTGTGAGGCATCCCGGAGAATGTTCCTTTCATCTTTTAAAAACTACTTCAGCTAAATAACACGGGTATCAGTCTCCCTGAGTTCACTTAATGAATGTTTTAATACTGACTTTAAAATAAATAGATATTTGGAAGGAGCATTTTCCTCCCTGATATGATGAAGTTCTAGAATTTGCAGTATGGAGCAAGATGCCTTATAAATGGTGTATCTGAACAATTCAGCATAATGCATCTACAGACAGTTCTTCTAGTCTCTTGAAAGTTTCCTCACTTAAAACTCCCCTCCCTGAGAAATCATTATGGAGGGCACCTCTAGTCTGACAACAGCAAAGTAGCAAAGCAAAAGTTGTAACTCAATAAATTAAGTTGATCTTCTGTTTAATGCCTGTGGAAGACCATTGTAGATACAGAGCTCCATGATAAGTGACTTGGGAATAGAGTTTTGCCTCAGAAGGTGATGGGCGGCTTTAATTATAAACAAAAATACAATTTCACTTCAGTGAGAAAGTCGTG
>NW_009970726.1:2483298-2502012 GCF_000747805.2 Chaetura pelagica
TCGTGTAGGCCACATAAATACATTGGCTGACTGTTGTGTATCTTGTGGGCTTCCTGTGGCGCTTTCATCCAAAGATAAAATGGTACTCCTGGGGCCAGCAAGGAGAGCAATGTGTTTTCTTGCAGAGCTGTTCCTTGAGTTGGAACAGGGAGATAGAGAGACGTGTGCTCTGAAGACTGCTTCTGTGTTGGATGGGTTGGTTTTGTCCTGTCCCCCTCAAAGTACCAAAGAATATAAGGAGTGGGAGATACAGGGATTTGCTGAAAGAATATTTGTGATTGTTCTTAGTACATATATGGAGGAGGCTGCCACCAGGCTGGGATCTGAGGTGTCAGGGTGTCAGTGGCTGTTCTGAAACTATCCCAGTGCCTGTGGTACTGCTGTGGGCACACACAGTACTGCAGGGTTTTTTAATCCAGCTGCAGCTAAACCAACATTAAACATTGTCTGTGGGTTTGTGTTTAGAAGGATACAGGAAAAATATGTTTAAAGGAATAGGGAATCATTTCTGGAAGGTCACCAGCTGAACAGTGGCCCTCATGCATCCTGGGTGAGCAGTATGTGATACATCTAAACTTAATTCCTTATATCTGTGGTGGGAGCCGGTTTTCTTCTGACTCTTGCAGGGCAATAAAGTTCTGCTCAGAGCCTGGCATTCATTGAGAAATGAACTATCTTTAGCTAAGATGTAAGTGTCTGGGAATTGAATCAGGGTGGGCTTAAGTTCGACTTAAAACTCACGTTAGCAAAATGTATGAAACAATGAACTGTGAGACATATTTCATAGGAAAATTCAGTGGCTCTAGTATTATACCACTGAGAGCTGCCAACATAAAACATTAGAAAGGTTTTCATTTGAGACACCAAAATTATTAAACTGCTTAAGATTTATAATATTTTTTAAATGGCTACACATTGCATTCTTCATTATTTGCTCTCTGATTTTGAGGTTTCGGTATTCATAATTGAGAATACCATACATGTACTTCATACACAATATCCAGAAACTTGCTTTTAAAACAAACAAACAAAAGTTTAAATGGTAAAATTTAGAGGAATTTGGTATCTAGTATACTTACATAGCTTACAAGTTTAAGCTTGAAGAAAAATGTCAGGTACTATAATACTCAGGAAGAATTACAGGACATTCTTAGTACTGTATCAAAGCAAAACTGGGAAATGCATGGCTACATTATTATGATGATGTATTCTTGTGTCTTGACTGTGCATTGAGCAAGATGAAATTCACCATTAAAAATCCAGTGTTTTGTAGTTTTCTACTATTCTGTCTATATTGTTATATTGGTATAATGTAGATTTTGATCAACATATTTGCATATAGCTGAGTTTATGCTGAAGCCATTGATGCTAGGGCAAACCAGCCCAGATAGGTGCAAAATTTAGTATTTTTGGTAGAGTTGATTCAAATGGCTTGGAAATCAGAAAGAAGTTGTACTTTGGATACTAAATAGTAGAAAATGCAAGTTTCTCAGAAAAGGTAAAATGGTATCTAGAATCAGGCAGTATATAATTTCTTTCTTAGCCCCGCTTTGAGGAACCTGAAGGGCAAGACACTACCATACATTTGCAAGTGCAATATGAGCTGGGTGGTTGCTGTGGGTGATAGAGTAATTGATCATTTTGCTGGAAAGTTATACAGAATTATAGAGGAGAATTGCTAAGTAGCTAAGGATGGAAAATCACAGAATCACACAGAACCACAGAATCTTAGGGGTTGGAAGAGACCTCAAAAGTAATTGGACTCAGACATGATGAAAAAGAGAAGAAGATAGTAATTTTTGGCTGGGCTGTGCATCTGTTGTGAAGGCATTGTTAATGTATTAAAGAGTTAATACTTACAGTATATGAATAGACACATTGTTTCAAAATTATTCAGTGTTGTTCTTGCCTGTTGTGTCAGCATTTTAGATGCATTATATTACATAAGGAAATAAAATTAAAATGTGAGCACTGGCATCCAGCTGAGTTCCTGCATGTCAGATGGGTGTCTAATACAAATTAAAGCACATGTGGGATTTAGGTGTTGGGACCGTTTCTGTTTAACATCCTTACTTATGATCTTGATAAGGACACAGAGTGTGTTATCAGTAAGTTTGCAGATGACACCAAGCTAGGTGGGAGTGTTGATCTGCATGAGGATAGGGAGGGTCTGCAGAGAGACTTGGATAGATTGGATCATTGGGCTAATATTAATGGTCTGGGCTTCAACAAGACCAAGTGCCAGGTCCTGCACTTGGGCCACAACAACCCCAGGCAACGCTCCAGGCTTGGGGAAGTGTGGCTGGAAAGTGTCTGGCAGAAAAGGACCTGGGGGTTCTCATTGACAAGCAGCTGAATATGAGCCAGCAGTGTGCCCAGGTGGCCAAGAAAGCCAATGGCTTGTGTTAGAAATAATATGACCAGCAGAAGTAGAGAGGTGATTGTCCCTCTGTATTCAGCACTGGTGAGGCCACACGTGGAGTATTGTGTCCAGTTTTGGGCACCTCAATTCAAGAGAGATACTGAGGTGCTGGAGTGAGTACAGAGGAGGGCAAGGAAGCTGGTGAAGGGCCTACAGAATAAATCTTACGTAGAGTGCTTGAAGGAGCTAGGAGTGTTTAATTTGAGGAAGAGGAGGCTGAGGGGAGACCCCATCAGTCTCCACAGCTACCTGAAAGGTCATTGTAGAGAGGTTGGTGCTGGTCTCTTTTCACAGGTGATTAGCAACAGAACAAGAGGGAATGGCTTCAAGGTGCAACAGGGGAGGTTTAGACTGGACATTAGGAAAAAAAATTCACAGAAAGAGTGGTCAGACACTGGAATAGGCTGCCCAGGGAGGTGGTTGAGTCACCATTCCTGGATGTGTTTAAGGGTTGCTTGGATGTGGTGTTGGTGGATATGGTTTAGGGGAGAACTTTGTAGAGCAGGTATGATGTTTGGACTTGGTGATCCCAAGGGTCTTTTCCACCCTGAATAGTTCTGTGATTCTATGATTATGGATTACCTGCGGAGTATAGATGGGAAAATCAAAAGGGATCTGGAGAGCAAAAAGTTTGCTTCCTGCAAGGGTATGAGATACCTAAATCTGAAAAGTAACCAGAGGGGAATGGGAAAAGTCCTTGCAAATGTTATTTTGACTGATGAATGACTGTGTGAGACTTCTGTTGGAGCAGAGATAAAGAGATGGGAAGTAGCACAGGTGAGACCTGAGAAGATATCCAGTAGATCTGGCAGTCCCTAGAGAAGGAGCACGAAGACATGAGAAGGTTGTGAAATTAACTGTGCAATAAAGAAAGTTTTTGGCTGTTTGATTATTACATGTCAGTTACAAAACAAGGTTATTGTCAGTGGGTGGACAATAAGCAGCTTCCCCATTTTATGGGATTGATGAGAATAGTTTTAAACTGATGAAAGGGGATACAGGAGAAAGTGGAAGGGAGACCCTTATGATGCCTGTACAAGCCTTGAGGGGACAGGAAAATTAAAATTGGATAAATGAGACTGCAGAAGTGGATAAAGGAACAGTATTATTAGATGATAGCTAGTGAGAAAAAACAAGTTCCACAGCTGGTAAAAATTCTGACGTGAAGATAGTTAGTGAAAGGATTCCACCCCTTTTGGTTGGGGGTTTGGGTGAGGTCAGTGTGAATCAGTGAAGCTGGTGCATCAATTTAAGGATCCAGGTGGGTGCATGGAAGCCTGAGGGCTACCTATGCCAAAGGGAAAACAGGTGTTATCCACAAGATGGCAATGTGTCCAGAAAGGCTTCTATTGGCAAGTTGATTCAGTTGGGTTTCTGTGCACATTAAAGGCATAAGGCTTTGGGAAGTGGAAGGTAGGATAAAATAGAAGAACCTCCTGGAATAAAAAAACCTTTTGGAAGAAAAACTAAAGCTCTGCTGAAGTAGCATTACAGTAAGCTAAAGGTGGATGGGAAAAAGGACAGAGCAAGAGCAACTCAGGAACTGCTACAGGTCGGTAAGACAAATATTTGAGAAATTGCAGACAATACTTAATTATCTGGAATAGAAATTACAGGGACTACTATGTAAAGCAGGCATGAATGTCATCTTCAGTCAAAGGTTCAAAAAACTGCTGGAATTAACATAAATACACAATTGATACACATCATAAAAAACGTTCCCCATATTTAACTGGATAAATAATTGTCCTAGAAATAGTATTAAGCATAAGCATGGAGTCTGCAAGAAATGGTCAGAGGATTGAGCAATATAGAGATCTATATCTTAAAAAACAGAAAACATGACAATGAATCATAAATTTCTGAGAATCCACCTAAGATTTAACTATTTAAAAAAAAAAAAAAAAAAAAAAAAAGAAAAAAGAATGCAAGTGCAGTCAGTGTAAAAAGATGAAGGTTTTGACATTAGCAGTTATAGATGGATAGGTCTTAGATGTAACAGGTAGCATTCCTTGTATTTTAATGATGCATCAAACTTGGGACAAATGCAGGGCAACTAACAGGAATAATTATGCAGAAATTGAAATTCTCACCTCCAGGGGGAAGCAAAACTTAAATTATGTAATTGTTTAAATTAGATGAGACCATATAATCCACATCCAAGAACTTGCATAATACAATTGCAATTCCAACAGCAAGTACTTTTAATAAATATTTCACATCAGGAACTGATATATACCTGGGGGAATAAATTAAAAATAGTACTTAAATTGGAAAAAGTGACTGAGTTAAAAAGTATTCATAAAGTATTCTTAATAGCATGCAAAGTCTTTTACAAAAAAACCCCAACAAAACAACAAAAAAACCCACCAAAAACCAAAACAACCAAAACCAAAAGAGTTTTAAGGAAAGAATAAGCAAATAACATTAAACATGATAAATGAGATAAAATACAATGTAGGCATGAAGTCAGCACAAAGGTCATGCCTGACTGAGCTGATATCTTTAATTGAAAAGATAGCTAAGATAATTCTCTAAATAAAGGAGGTAATCATATATCAAAGCCATATGGACTTAAAAAAAGAAAAGTCGGTTATCTGTTCTGTAGAGATGTGTAAACATAGGGATTAAGAATGAGGTGTCAGAGAGGAAGGAGGATGAAAAAACTAACTAGAGGTAAAACTGGAGCTGGCAAAGCTGGCTGGAGGTCACCAAAGGAGCTAGCAAGGACTGATTATGGGATCAATCTAACAGGTTTCCATTAGTGATTATACCACAAAGCCAACAATATTGCAAAGAAATGCAATCTTGATGACACAAGTTATCAGAAGGATTATGAGAAATACTGGACTTTTGTGTAGAAGAAATGAGATGAACATGTGAAGTGGAAAAATAGTTCAAGTGGGGTAAAGATTGAAGTGTGATCATGCACTTGGGAGCTTGTACCAGGGTCATGGGGAGAGATTAGATGGACAGTGGAGTGCTAATCACAAGATAACTGAGGCATCAGAGTGATACATTAGTGGAAAAGGACAAGGAAGCCTTAATGCTGCTTTGTGTTACGTGTAAAGTAGGATGGAGAAAAATGTGCAAATGTTACATATGTACTTAAGAAAAATAAATTCAGACTGGAGTAGGTCTCAAGGCAGGTTTCTAAACTGCCTTAGAGGAAGGTCAGACTATTTTATGAGGGGAGATTAAAATCCTTGCTTTGTCTGACTGTAAAAAAAAAATAAAAATTGAGAGGAAATACAATTACTGTCTTGTACACAGATGGATTTGTACATAAAATTAAATGTTAGCACAAAAAGAAATAATTACAAAGTGGTCTTGAGAATCCATGGCACAGAAGTTTAGGTGGCTTCCAAATATGAAGCATGGTGGGACAAAGCACCTGACTATTTTTTAGATGAAGCTGTGCTGATTTGTGAAAAAATGGTATATGATGTAATGCCTAAAGGAAATGGATTTGGTAATAAAAAGGATTTCTCTTCCCAATAAAAAGAGACACTTGGAAAATGGGGAGGGAAGATTGTTTAACATAATACTGCTAAAGGTAGCAAGGTGATAGTCTTGTAAATTAAGAAATTAATGTGTTTTGGATTCAGAAGAGAGGGAAAAGCCAACATAATTCTGATGGCTTCCAAAAATACACATAAAAATTGCTTTTTAAACAGATTACCACTTGTCTGGGAAGGCTTATCCTAATTTGGCCCCTTTTTACTACGTGGATAGTTTTGTTAAATGAAAACCTTTTTGCATTTCTTAACATTTTTTATTTTGAACTTTTTTTTTTTCTAATTTATTTTGGTAAAAGTGATTTTTACACTGTTCATCTGAAAAAAAAGCAGAACTATACTGCAGCTGGCATTGTGCTAAATTTTTCACATAAAACCTTACTATGTGCCATGTGTGACTGTATTTTGCTGTATGTTTATAATAGTAATTATTTTTGATGTTAGCTTTCCACAGTAAAACACAATTTCTTGCAACTTATGGGAAGCATAAACTTTATGGCTTTCATATTTAGCATAGAAAAGAAAATCTCACGGCGAAAGAGTAGTTAGTGTCTTGTATTAATATTTCTATGATTATTATGAGTAGCTGAGCTGATTATTTTTATATCCTGATTTTAAAAAATGGAATGGAATAAATGGGCTTAGTGCAGTGCTGTGTAATGCAATCCTCCTCACAGCAGCAGAGAAGAAGGAAAGGTTTCTGCTGGAAATGGTGTTTGGTCTAGCTCGGTAATGCAGTCTTTCCTTCAACACACAGAAGAATATTGGCAGCCTTAGGCTATATTTCCTATAATGTCACTTTAGTTATTCAGCTTTTTTTGGGCTTCCTTTTTCAGCTTGAAGGAATTAAGTCCCATTGAGATTGAAAAGATCCATATCTGAACCAGCATAAATTGTTTGTTGATTTTGTGAAATGTGGAAGTCATAACTATGTGAGCAAAAACAAATCTTTAACTTTGATGGCGTGCTGTGTGCTTTCTCCCTCTGGCAAAATGCTTGTCCTTGGAAGTGATATGTGGTGGAAGCCTTTTAAGGGTAAAGATAATGACCCAGTGATGTGTTCCTGGGACTAGAGTACTGGGTTAAGTGTTCTGCTTCTTTCTTGTTTCTCACAATTAGTTTCAAGTAAATGATGATAATTTACACAGACTTAGTGGGTTTGGTCAATAAATGAATCTCAGGAAAATGTTAGGCTGTTGCCTGTAGTCTTGTTTAGAAGAGCAAATGTCTCTGAAAAATGGGATGTTTCCTGCTTGGGGCAGGAGCCACATGTCAGCTCCTCACCCTGCTGTGCTGCTGCTTTCCGGGCATTTCCTCTGCAGATGGGTAGTCTGGCTTTTGGATTTTGGCTATGTCAGTGCAATTGCATTGCTTTTAGCCCTGTTGGGATGGGGTAGCCGAGATGGGAATCTGGTGTAGGGCCTTTGTGGGGGAAAAGATGCTCCTGCAGCTACTGGCTTGGCCCACTGTCCGGCAGTAGCAACCAGGCAGGGGAGAAGAAACATGTGCAAGGCAAGTGCCTGACCCCTGGGGAGATGCAGAACTTGATTGTCATTATTCTCAGTCTTTCTTCAAGGTCACCAGCGGGGGTGGGCATGAGGAGGATTTTCTCTGGGAGGCAATGATGAGTCACCAGTGGGAGCTGCTCCTGGTGGGATACTGCCTATTTCAGGAGTTACTAAGTAACTCCTGAAAGTAATGAAGGTGGAATAGGAATGGGCCCCATATGAAGTTAGACTATTTGCAAGTTTGTGATTTTCCCTATCTTTTTATTTTTGAATGTTAAGGCATCTCTGCATTTCGTAACAAAATATGTTGGTGTTTTTGTGTTGTTTCCTGCTTAGACATAACTAGGGCATGCAGAGGATCTTGAAGATCTAAGATAGCTATCATCTGAGATTTCTATCCTCAATTTGCAGGCCATACTGCAGAACAAAATCTGAATATTCATTTTGAACTTTTGGGGTTTGCTTATCCAGATTATTTTAAATTCACCAACCATTATCAAAGCTTAAATCATTTTCTCTTTGCTTCAGTTACTGGGAGAAAACTGCAAATTTTTACTTGGGAGAGTAGTCAGTATAGGGAGATATGCTACATAGCTCCAACTTGGAAAGTGGGGCAGTCCAAGTCCCATGTTCTGTCTTCTTTGTTTAAAAAGCCCCCAAAAGAAACAGGGAAAGGACATCCTAAGTTTTACATTTCCTTTTGGAATTTATAAATAGAAGTGAGCCTGCCTTAGCAAACAGCAATAGCCAGCCTTGCTTTTTGCTTGCTTTTTTGAGCAATGCTGAAGTTATGTAACTTTTCTTAAGGTAATACACTCACTGACATAAGCAAAGCCGATTCCTGGCTTTTATATCTGAATTTACAGCTTTCCCATTTTGCTTCCTTCCTCTATATGAATTACACAGTCTTAGCCCCTGAACAATAGAGCCTTATAGTATCAGTGGAGTACCCAGTTCAGCATCACCCTGCGAAAATAGGTTTGTAAAATAAAATGTGTGTTTGCACATTTTGCAGACTGTCAAAGTTTGTCTTGTATTCAAGATTAGAAAGTCTCCTTTGGACTAGATGACCTTTAAAGGTTCTTTCCAACCAAATGCATTATATGATTCTCTTCACTGTTGTAGTGTTTTCTTTCCCTTAGCTTTATTTCATCTTACATGCTCACCTTGCCTCTGTCCTCCCTCCGTTTTCTCACCTCTTATTCTCCCCAATTCCCCTTACTGCAGCACTGCATCGGAATATACCTTATATTTCTTTGTGGTTTGGACCCCTCTCTATGTTTAGATGCACTGAGAAAGACTGAACATGGTCCTGAGGATGAAAAGTCAAAGCTTCTTGATGGCCAAGTCTGTAGCTGTAAAAATATCGCAGTCAGGTTGAGTGCTGTGGAGGCCAGAAGACCATGTCTGTCTTAAAATAAGGTGATAGGGATCAGGTTTGCCTGTTTTCTCCCTGCCACTGTATAATATAAAGTTGGTTGCTCTTGCGAGCGACCCAAATGGCTGGATGGATTTTGTCTCTGGCCCTGGTCTGGGCAATTGAGAAGCAGAGAAGAGGTGTGTGACACAAGAGGCTTGTGGTGGGGAAGAAACTTCTGAAAAAATTAAAGAAGGGGTGGGGGTGTGTGTGGAAGGATTTCCTTTGAATTGCACCATGAATTGAAAGACAGGCAGGGAGAGGCTTTCACCTCTGTGTTTGTATAACTGCAGTTGAAGAAAAAGCCTTTGTATGTAATTTCAACTCAGTGCGAAACATGTGAAAAGCATTTTAAAACAAGTCCAGTTGAGTGATAGAAATTTCCTTTCTTTTCAAATGGCCAGGCTGGTATTGCAAAGACTAGAGAATGGAAAAAAACCCTCCTTAACAGTATGACAATGCCTGCAGAAGATCTTAATTTGTCTTTTTTTTTTCTTCTCTTTTCTCTTTCTCTGTTTTTTTTTTTTTCTTTTTTTCTTTATTTGCTTCCTGAGATTTAAACAGCATCAGTATGATAGACCATCTTACTTTGGCAATTGGAATTTTTCCTGTGCTGGGCTGTGTGCAGCTTTCCTTTTGTATGGAAGAGAAATTCTCCTGTATGCCACAGCAGGCAGTGTTCCTTCTGTTTGCAAAGTGAAACATGTCATCTCCAGAAGCAGAAACATCTCTGTGATGGGAGGGGAAAAAAAAAATAAAAAATGAATCCTTTCAAGAATTAATTTTCCAGACTATGCTCTTCCAAGGTACTGTGTCTCTAACCTGAGGCTGCTTATCTTAGATAAGGATAAAGGGGCAGGAAAGAAGAGATACAAATGTTGGGATACAGATTCTAGGTGCAGCACAAATGTATTTCTGTGTTCCTATATACTGAAATGTGATTAGAAAAATGACAAAGGTTTGAATGTGAAAAATGTTAGAAGGTAGAAAATGCCCCTTTGGGTTAGGAATGAGCACTGCACAGGGCTGGGGGGCTGGCAGGGCAGGGCAGTGAGCACATCCTTCCATTGCTGGGCTCCTGTGCTGGATGCCTGTGAGCAGACATCCCCAGCAAGTCAGTTCCTCACCCCTTGAATCTCTGCCTCAGTGGGGAGGCTGCAGCAGGAAACCCTTTAACACACAACTTCAGAGACTGTTTTGTTTTCCTTCAGCTGCCCTGGCATTGCTGTCCATAGCATGAGCTGGGTGACGATAAATGGCACTTGGGAATACAAGGGACCCATTCAGAGACTCAGGGTGATACTGCTGGGTTAAAAATTGATCTATTAGACCAAGATGTATTTTTAATAAAAGCTTATCTGTTTTTTTTTATTTAAGCTAGAATGGGGTACAATGAGAAATGTAATGTGAAGGAGTTCAAAAGATTTCACTACCCCCTAAGGAAAAAAAAATCAACAAAATAATTTTCAGGTGCTTAATACTTGTTTACTAACTGGAAACTCTGGATTATTTTAACAAGAAAATTGCAAGTAAGTACTTTTTCCTTGGGCTTCCGCTACTGTAATAACATGTGAAATACTTTCCATGTAGGGGAAAGAATTATTTAACCAGTTATTTAACTGATTTGACATTAGTTGACATGTGTTTTGTTTACTGAAACTTATTTTCACCATTCTGATTTTGAAAATGGGTAAGTTGCTTCAGTGTGTCTCTGTACATGTATTCTCATTTTTTTTTAATTAATAAATTGTTTTGGTATGGGCTGTAAGCATGTCTCTAAACCAAAATATTTTATCCTGAAGTTCTGTTCCACTCATTTGTGAGTAATTCTTTCCAGTTTTTTATTAAGTAGGTGATTAGAGGGATAGGCACATACCAGTGCTTTTTCAATCATTTTGGCTTAGGCTAAAATAAAATTCCATTTAAAATGAGAATATGTTTAATGTATCATTGAATGAGACTGTAGCTATCTTAGGATAATGGTCTAACTTTTACTTGCAGCTATATCCATCAAACACAAAGTAGAAAAACAACATGAAAAATTAGAGTAATAAAAGAGCTGATTCTTTGGTTTAGAGAGACTGTGTATGACCTGCCCTGATGAACATTCAGAGAAAATTGCCTTCCTGCAGCTACTGAGCACTAGTAGGTTCACAGCCATCAGCCTGATCCAAAATATTGACATTTGGGCAAGGAATTAATAGTTGTTGTTGTTGTTATTATTATTATTATTATTGAATTATTTTGGTATGACTGTGAACCTATAAATGTATTAAGTAAGCTATCTTTGGTGTTGATAGAAAAAAAATCTCATGTATTTTTCTACCTTTAGATTTTCTTGGTGTTCCAGCTCCTGGAATCATAAAAGTGGATTTAAACCTCTGATTTCAGAAAAAGAAAAAAGAAACTCAACATTAATTACAAAATCAAAATTGTGAAAATATTACCAGCCTGTAGCTTAAAATCCAAGAAGCAAATTCAGAATCCCAAGTTTATTTGGGATTTCATTATGGATGGGGGCAGGGATGTGCTAAACTCAAGAACTTCTTAGCTCTTCAGGTTCAAACTACCACAGAATACTTTCAAAAGCTTCTACTCTGTCTCCTCCCCACATGAGGATGTGGACTTGTAATAAAAGCTCTTTGAAAACTGGCAGAAAAGATAGGAGCTCAGCCTTTAACAGCTTTAATCCTGTTCTCTGAATTCATACAAGGGTGCTAGCTATTGGTGCTTTGATTTTTCATGTTGTCTTTCTGCTTTCACTACATACACCATTGAGCACCTTCACATCAGATCTATGTGAGGAAAACCACAGCCTTTCTTAGAGAAGGTGTCAGTTGTGGCTGGAAGGGCCACTGTTAACTTATTCTATGTTTCAGTTGTCATCTGCTTTGCGTCACATAGTTCCTCTGCCACCTGGGAGGAAGGAGATGCCATCCTCTTCACAAGTTGCCATGAGATTCTCCTTGGTGCCCATGATGTGTGCACAGCAAAGGTGGGCAGAGCCTGTGATGTGGTGGGGATGTGGTCGGTACCACAGACATGGTTTCAGCCCAGCCCTGAGGAGCCCCCCAAACCCAGCTGATTCCACTCCTTCAGTGGGGCACCACAGGGTCACCACCCCTGACTGTGGGGACTCATAAACGATGTGGTGGTTTTTCTGACCAGGTGGACATTTCCTTCCTACAGTACAAGCAGATTATTTAGTTTCAGTGTTCCCAAATTCAGCCAATGTTATTTGTATATAGAAAAAAAGGAGACTGAGTTAAGATTTGTGTAAGAGGAAGCCTTTCAGAGCAAAGTTTGCCTTCTTCCTGTGCTTGGTGGGACCAACGCCCATAGCCAACAAAAAAGAGTGATGCTCCCACTGCAATGGAAGAGGAATAAACTCCACTGAGTTTTTGTCAGGTGCTGTGTAGTAAAGAGTCATGGTCCCCACCAGGGCATGGGAGCTGCCACAGCCATGTCTGCAGATGGGATCCCAGTGCAGACTTACGCTGTGGGGACTTTTACCATCTTGGCATTAGTAGGATCCAATTGAGAGCTAGTTACCCAGGTTTTATTTCTGTTTTTTTTTTTTTTTTATTGCTAGGTTAGCCTTTCACTGGATGGGTTCCTTCAGCAAGTTAGATGTCTGAGCAACCACAGAGATGGGTAGGAGTGGGGTGGTGCCAAATGGGGGCAGAGGGCCCTGTGGTGGCACAGGTTCACTGGGGCATGAGGGATGCAGCAATGGTGGAGGCAAAGGTTTGCTGTCCTCAACAAGGACTTTGGTCCAGCATATCTCAAATCCCTCTCCAGAGGTTCTTCCAAATGGCTGTAAAGACCCTCTTACCCTTGAAAAATGTCTTCTCTCTGATCCATCAGTCATGCTGCAGTTCTCATAATGTGATCATCCCTGTCACAGATTGAATAGTCTACAATGTATACTGTCTATAATGTAAGAAATATGCTAAACATCACCATTATGCTACATTTGAAATATAGAAATAAAAATATAAATTGAAAGGTGAAGCTGTTGCCTCTGCTGGGTTTACAGCATGCTGTCAGTGGGAGCTGTTAACCCTAAAACTGCCTGGTCCCAAACTGCTTATTCACTGGGAAAAATGCTGGAATAGGATTAAGGGTTAATAAAATGTAACTAATTTCATTTTTTTGTAGTTATAGTTGACCATTATTTTTTATGTTCTTTAATAAATGGTTTACATAGAATGGTAATACAAACTGTTGCAAAAATAAATATGCATGTTAAATCCCACATTTGTTTTGTTTGAGGCAATCAGTTATTAACTGCATGATCAGAGCACAGACGCTGAGTCCTATTCTTTCCTTAATTGAGAATTGCTGTTACAGATACTTGACAGTGGTTCACAGTGGCAATAATCCCTTTTGAAAATGGTTGTTACTTTAGTTCATAAGTAGCTTGCCAGGGCACTAACCCCAGCTTCACCCCTGATGGTTAGGAAAAGAATCTGGTCGGTAGCTGGTGGTGTTGTTTAGTGATTTCCTATTAGATCATTGCCAAAGTAACAATGCAAGAAATCATAACTTTAAAAATATTTTACTTTACCTTTGGTTAGAGGGAAGGTGTAGGTTGTGAAAAATACTGTAACTCTCATTGTTTAAAATGAAAATCCGTTGCTTACTGAGAGTGCTGACTTAAAAATTCTTGCACGTCTTTTGTTGATCTTGCATGCTGATGCACACGACCTGCTAATGTGATGCTTGGCTTTCCATACAGAGCCATTCATCCATGTTATATGTGAATGAAGCTTCCTGGATTGTACATGTGCTGTGTCACATTCCTCTGGTTTTCTAACAAAGCTTTTAATTGGTATGCTGTGACTAATGAGCATGAAGTCCCAGAGGAAATGGAGCAGAATTTTCCATTATCCACCAAGATGAGCTTCAAGCACATAGATTATCAGGGCTTGAACTCCAGGATAAACCAGGGTCAAAGGCTCCAAATATAATGGAGCCCCATAGCTGAATATTTTGCTTCCATAACATTAAATTAATAGTTTCTCAGCAAAACTGCATTGTCTGTCTGATGGCATGGCACAAACTATAACTGGCATTTTGCTTGGACATCAGATCGAATCCCTGACCCTTCACCGTTAAAGTTCCCATAACACTCGAGTGCTGATGTCCTGCCTGCGTTCCAGTTTGGGTAATGGTGTGTTGCTTCTTTTGTAGGATAAATCTATTTCGGTTTCAAGCGGAGAACTTCTTTTCATTCTTCTTCTGAAAAACTACTGTACAGTCTTGCTGACACAGGATTGCTGCCATATGGTGCACCAGAAGTGATTGCATTTCTGTGGAGAGTGAGCTTAAGCATGTTCAGGACCACTTTGCTTTTGGTATTAGATGAGATTGCATGTAGTGAGACCAGCAAACCTACAGGCTACATCTGCCAAGTAGAGCAAAGTAATTCTCTTCTCTGCCTTACATTCAGCACACCTACTAAGTGTCCCCAACAGGCACAGTATCAAAGAAAATTTAAATTAACTTAAAAGCATAAAAAGATGTTAATAGTGCCTCAGGTACTGGTGGGGAAAATTATGGTTAGCTTTCCAATAAAGTATATGGAATAATATTTTTACCAATTCACTGTTTTAGAATTTAACCCAATTTAAATTTGTTTCCTCTTTTCTAATAAAGTCTCATTATGTTTTGCAGTGAAACCATCTATCCAGGGGAATAAAAACAAACAACTACTTTGGGTTTTTTTAAAAAAATTGTACTTTTCAGCAGTCAAGACCTGTCACAGTTCACTATGTGGCTGTGCAGAAGTTTTTGGGGATGGGAACAAGGAGTGAGCAGCTAAGGGAAGAAGGGATGTCTTCTTGTAGTGACATTCTCACCTTACGCCACAGTAAAGTTCATGAAACTATGGCTTATGTCTTGGGAGCCCAGAATTAGGAAAAAAAAAAAAAAGCCCTAGTAATCTAATTATCTTCTGTGCTCAAGCTCCTCCATTGCAGAAGAGCACTGTGGCACGGGGTGGGGATAGACTGTGTAGGGACCTGTGGTTTCTGACTGCTTTGCTTTGTTTCCAGCCTCTGGAGAGGTGCTTGCCTTTTGGTGGCCTCTTGCAGGCCCTGTCTGTTCTTATCCTGGGAGGGATTTATCAGGGGTGCTGTCAGCCTGCACCATCACCTCTGATGCTTGATGAGCCTGTGCCTGGGTTCTCTGGGCAGGGCCTATGTGTGTTGCACAATGTGGAACATGGTGAGGCAGCATGCAAGGAGCAATAAGGGATTTGATGCTCTGATGTTATCTTGACCAGTTGCTTCACAATATGGGATTGTTTTCTTTGTATATTAAGGGAAAATAAAGGAAATTCTATATAAGCACTGTATTCATAGAATATTAATGTTGTATAATTAGATTCAAAGGTTAGCAAATACAAATGCCAAGAGCAGTAAGTACATTGTGCATTCAAATTGTGATATATTGCGTTTTCATCCTGTGAGGATGGGGTTTATGCTTCCTCTGTAATCAGAAGTTCCATGTGCACTAATATTTATGGATAGCTGTAGATAACTGCCTGTCCTCTTCTTACTGTCACGTATACCAAGGGGACAACTTACTGTACACCAAAGCATTGTACCTATTATTGCTTTAAAACCTACTGAGGAAAGGAGTTTAAAGGTTTTGGGATCCTGTGAAACTCAGAGCATGGATGTCCACTAACATTATTACAGTGCAAGTTGTATTTAGTGACACCAGCAGTACTGCAAAATATGCCCTAGCTTTCATCTGTAGAACTCCCTCTGACTTGCAGCAATGCAGAGAGCCTTCAGCCCTGCTTGTCTGGTAGGGATGGTGCCAGGGGCTGCTGGAGCTCCCAAGCCCATGTCTCTGGCTTTAGGGCTATTCTGAAGTTCTGGCTTCTTGATTTTGTTTAGGAGCCCACAGCTGGACACTCCTGTGTCCAGTCCAAGCCCCCTGTTGTCCAAGACAGCAGCAGTGTGGAATTGCACGCACAGATTTGCCAGTTTCCAACTCAAAACCCAGCTAGGTTTTCATAGTTACTATGCATATTGACAATCTGTTTGGTCTGTCACTCCTTTCCTTAGCCAGAAATGTGGCATTCCTCTAGTGCAAAGAACATTTACCCCTTAACATTTGAAACATCTCCTGTACTGCAAGGTGGAAGTGGTTATTGCCAGCCTGTTTCTTTGTGAAGGGAAACATCTGCAAGTATCCCCCCTCCTTCCTCCTCTTTTTTTTTTTTTTTTTTTTTTACCCCATGTGCTGTCATGAGAATCTGGAGAAATTACTTGTATGTTCTTATTCTCATAAGGGTGAGAGGGAAGTGATTAAAAGTATGGTTTGAAACTTATTCCTTTATGTCCTGAGTGAAAAACATT
Source organism: Chaetura pelagica (assembly GCF_000747805.2). NCBI lineage: Eukaryota > Metazoa > Chordata > Aves > Apodiformes > Apodidae > Chaetura > Chaetura pelagica. The sequence goes on from NW_009970726.1 coordinate 2,499,540, forward strand.
ACCCAGCAAAAGCCTTTATTTGTGCCTTTTAAAACCAAACGTTTTCTGACCAATTTCAACAAGTACCCAAACACACAACAGTCCTTAAGAATTGTCAGGCAACAGGAAGGATCTCAAAAATGGCTCTTCACAAACCCCGCAGCTGTATTTCCCATAAAATTAAAAACAAGTCTTATATTTTTTTGTAAATGGGATTTTGGCAGCTGTATAGAAATAACCTTTCTCCAGTCAGTAGTTCAGCTGTTCATAAAGAGGTTTGTATGGAGTAACTCCAGTTCTTACAGAAAATAAATGCTAATATATGCTAGATGTCTAATATTTTCACATTTGTATTGTTGGGTTTATTCTTTTCATTAAAAGCCTTAAAACTTTCTTCTGGATTTTAAACTTACATTTTAAGTAACTATAAAGCCCTAACCTTTGAGATTCTTACCTGCTTTGCAAAATGGGGATAACAGTGTTAAGGTTTTTAGTGCTTTCAGAGTTATTCATACCCTACTAAAATATAGCAATCTAGTTAATCTGGAGTTTCACTAAGGATATGTAAAAGTCAAACTTTTTTAAAAGGGAGAGAAATACTTGAATTTTTAACATCTCTCTGAAATGAGATGCCATTTTTTAATGCTTGGTGAGTTGGAAAGACCCGAAGTACACCCCTTATTGACTTAGTCCTGTGCTGAGTGTAAATTCACACAAAGAAGAGCAATTTACCATGTGACTGACCTTTTACAGTGCGAAATGAAGAAACGCACTGTTAAGGTTACTGGAGTGTGGCAGGATGTTTAATCAGCTTCTTTACTTTAAAGAACAGTAGGAAGGAGATGATGTATTAAAGATGATAGCTTCTTGTAGATTTTAACTAGTAATGCCAGGATCTGAGTACAATAGCAGATTAAATCTCTGTGGGGGAAGTTCCTACTGGACTTTCTATTTTTAGGTGTTTGTGGCTGCTTCTTCCTTCACTTCTCACTGGTTGGCTTTTGCTCCCTTGAAGACTTGATTTGCTTTCTCCGAGATCTACTTCCAACCTCTTCCAAACTCAGATAATGTATTTCTCTTTTAGAGCAATCTTTTTTCTCTCAGTTTTGTTAGAAAAAGGCAAAAGAAGACAGCATAAATTGAGCCATGCGTTTTCCAATTGTATTTTAGTGCACACATGAGGAAAATTAATGGCTTTGAGCACTAAATATTCGCAACACTATTATCATGTGTGCAACAGCACTTCAGCCTTCTGTGTAATAATAATAAATCAACCTAGACTTGCTATTGCAGCTGGGTAGGTAGGATAGCCCAGTGTCCTGTATATTCAGCCTGTCCCTCATATTTGAAACTCCCTGTAGATGTGAGTGCCTCCCCTGAGGCTTGTGCTCATTCGTGAGTCAGGCGTCTTCACCTGCCTGGCTTCTCTCTCTGACCAACACTGACTGGTTCCAGAATAGCTCTGTGGTTTAGGAACTGCATCCTTTTTCTGTACGCTCTCTTCAGAGATGATTTTACAATAAGAGTCCTGATTCTAATCCATCTGGGGCTATGATATTAGTTACAATCAGACATTCTTCCTTTTCTCCATTCTTCCTCTTCAGTATCTTGCAGTTCTGTGCATCAAAATCTCCCCCTCCTCCATTTCTATTATGGTGTCAGGGGTCACATCTCTTGCATTCACTCTCTTCCAAAGGACCATTTTTATGTGCATTCTACCTTTCTATTCTAATTCATGTGTTGTGTATGCATTTTCCAGAAGTTTCACTAACCATTTCTTTATCTGTAATTTGTATTTTTGGATCATACATTTACTACTGAGATTCATCTTTATGCCAGTCTCTGTTTCTTATGTTTAATAATGTAGATTAACATAGTAAAACAATTATAATATTGCAGAAATATCCTCCTAATACTCTTGGAAGAACTTTAGAAGGATGCTTTTCTTTTTTACTGTAATGAATTTCCTTTTTTTTTTTTGTTTGTATTTTAATGGATCAGCCAATATCTCATATCCCTGATGTTTTGTTCTACTTCAGCTGCTGCCAGTCTAAAGCAGCATTTGGTTTTTGCTTGCTCTTGAACCCAATGAAGTTCTCTTTGTTCTGTTTCTAGTGGGCTCTTAAGTTACAATTTTTTTACTTCCTTATGTTGTCAAAAGTTCTTCAAGCACTCTGCAGCTCCTGTGTTGCTTAATAGTGGCTGTATTTTGTCCTTGTTTGTTGGGGGGATGCAGCCAGATCAGAGCAAGAATTTAAGTAAAATTACTCTAAAAACCTTGTTTCTGTAGCAGCTGTGGCAAAACATTCATGGTCAGCCACAGCAGGTTGTCAGGAGTTTGTTGAAAAGAAGTAAGGCAAAGGAGGGGCACATCCAGGTTTTGGATGAAACGGTGATGTAGGAGCTTTGCAGTGAGTGGTGCTCCCTGCCTAGTCCTGGCTGTGTCCAGGCTGACTGTGACAGAGGTTGCTGCAGTGGATAGTGGGTTTCATTT
>NW_009970726.1:2502563-2528327 GCF_000747805.2 Chaetura pelagica
CAGGGGGTTCTCATGGAAAATGTTGTTTCTATAAAAAAAAAAAAAAAAAAAGTAAAATATTAGCAGTAGCAAACAAACCTTCAGTAACTTCATAAGCAGACATAACATGATGAATAAAATGAGCATCTGGTCAGCATTATGGGAGTTCATTCACTGCTAAATAGCAGTTGAATGCAAGCTGTGGGCGCAGCCCAGTATTGGGTCCTGCCATTACCCTCCCTCCACTTCTCTTCCAAGCAGAAGCAAATTCCATGGTTGTAGGAAGGATAGCTGCACTTTCTTCGGTCCCCAGGGATGCTTTCTGGGCATTGTAAAATGGGATTTCAATTTTGCAGAGCCCTAAGGAACCTCCAACGGGCCCTCTGGAGCTTGGGACCCTACTTTGGGAACTGCTGTCTTGGACTTCACATGTGAAACCAAGATAGCATCTGGTAGCATTTAGTCTGGTATTTAGATGAACCTTGATTTTGGTGTGGAAACCTAATTAGTCTGAGACAGCACTCCTTTTTCTTGTATGAAATAAAAATCATCATCAACTGAATAGATCTGTAACACATTCTACTGATGGTTTGGGAGGTGCAGGCATTGCCAGAGTTAATTAAAGCATTGTCACATGCTTTCACAGGACAGGATTTCAGTATATTGGTGCATTTTTGTACCTTCTGCCTATATGGTTGGAACACTCACTGATAATCGGATGGCAGGTAGCCATGAGCCATCAGACACCTCTCTCTGTGTGTCTCCCAAAAACCTGATCAGTTTTATTTCCCTGCTTCCTAATGGAGGATTTCCTTGCCAGATAATGCGTGGAAATATTTTTCCTGTATTTCTTCATACTTTTCCCAGTAGAGAAGATCTTTCAATTTCGGCTCTTTTCATTTGTCACAGTAACCCCAGTGCTGTTCTTTCTGGATTTCCTGCACACTTTGTTTTTCCAAGTTTCTGTTTTCAGTTTGTGATCATTCTTTTGCACTGATGGAGCATCTGCCCATAATTTGCATTTCTCTATTGTGAAAAGCCATTTTGTTACACTGAGACTTGGAGTCAGGGATGTATTCCAGCTTAGTCTGTTGATGAAAGGTGACTGAAAGGTGACTTTTGGTCATCTAACTTCAACACTTAAACGAGCAGCCTAGGCTCCTGATACAGCAAATAAAACCTCCATAGTGAGCTCCAGAGCACTATTTGGGATTGGTAAATCTAGGAGTGGCATGATGTATTGAGGATGTCTGTGTTTACCCATCCACTGCTATAGAAAACCTTGTGGATAGTTGTTTTTTGTCAACAGTCTCCACAGAAGAGTCCTTGGAAGGCTGAAGTGCTCATAGCAGAGCAGAGTTTTCAAGAGCCATTATCAAATCCCAGAGCTAAGGCCTGGGGCTACATGGGGATGAATCTGGCCTTCCACCCTTCTTAAGATTATTAGTGATGCTGAGGCTGCTTTAGCTGGGGTGGCAGCACCAGCCTCTCTGCCCAAATCCCTCGGTGATACAGAGGGATCTGTTAAGAGGGAGTCTTGTGAGCTGTTTTGCATAGCCCTCTTCCTCAGACTTTACAAAAGGAAAGGATCTGGTCCAGGCTAAGGAAGTGAAGACACAGATAACATTGTGACTTTGGAAAAAAATCAAGGCGGAAACAACCCCAAAAAATAACAAAGACCCCTGTATTTTCTCAGTTACTGAACTCAGCAGCCTGACAAGCAGGCTAATGCTCACTTTTCATCATTACTGTAGAGAATGCTGACCTCACAGTTTAGCATGTGGTTTAGCTATTGATTTGGTTTCCATTTAATTGAGATCTTTAAAATTAGATTGTTTCATGCTGTGCAGTGCACATTTATACAGCCGTTCAGTAAATATTATGCCTTTTCATTGCTTATTCATGACAGCTGCCTGGAGTAGAGTTGCCAGGAGGCTGTTACTACCTTGTTGTTGTTGTTTGTTTCCTGACTGTTGACCCTCTTGTATGGGGTGAATTCCCAGATCTTGCCAGGTTATGTAGGGCTGATGTAGAAATTTTCATTTAACATTCATGGCAAAGGCAATCTGTCCACTATTGCCCTCCATGAAGTGTTACCGGTTTATTTACAAGATTTGCTTATAAAAATATACATACAAAGTGAAAACTTGTTTCCTTACTGTAAGTGATCTTAACACAGAGCTTTCCGGACTTGAAAGGACAGGCAAGTAAGCATTATGCTACAATTTAGGTTTCTGCAGTAGGAAGTATTTTAAAACAGCTCATAGAGATCTTTCTTAAATGGCTGTGTTGACCTTTAATAAAATGGTAGCCAAAATTTTGGGAGGGGGGTTGTTTTGTTGGGTTTTGTTGTGTTGTTTTTTTTTTTTGTTCATGAGGTTGTTCCTGCCTGTAGATTGAGAGTTGCTTCCTTTTGCTGTTGGAGGCTGAGGTTGGAAAGGAAGACTTACTGCAATCTATTTCAAGAATAGTCTGAGAAGGAGGAAATTCCCGTCTTGTTACTAATAGCTGGTGTAAAAAGCTGTGCTGGAGGAGGAGAATATTTCAGTAAGTTAAAAAAAATTATATAAAGTTTTTATTTCATGTGTCTGGTTATTATCTATAAATTTCATTGTCTGTATTGCAAAAGTAGTAAGTTTTATCTTCTTTGTTAAGGAGTGGGGGAACTGCAGGTTTGCTTTCAACCCAGTAAATACTAACAGCAAGAGTGAAATGTTCAGTTAGAAAACAGTAGCAGATCAGCTACAACTTGTATGACAAAGCAGCCTAAACTGATGAGGTACCTCTGAGAGATATTCTCAGCATATTTCATTATCCAGGAGCTAGGATTAAGAGAGAGAGGTAATTTTGCTCATCCATGCATTTGTAATGTTCTTATCTTTCAGATGTTTCAGGTTGCTTTAGGGTACTTCCATCAACAATTTAGAATCAAGGGCTCTGTTTAAGTATCAGTAGCCCAGCAATCCAAACCTCCCCCAAGGCAGAGCTAGATACCCTAGGTGAATATATTAGAATCAGAGTGTTTGTCTAGATGCATTTCTCTTTCACTTTAATTGAAAGTAGAGAGATGCTCAAGGAATACTTAATTCTGTACTTTACCCAGAAGTGTGTGTTGTCACGCTGGAAATTCAGGGCATTGCAGACTGTGGGCAGTGAACCTGGGCATGGGGTTGAGATGAAAGCTCTTGTGCTCCTCTGTTTCACTACAGAGGTGCTCCTGTTGCAGTGGGGGGGTGGGGTGTGTGTGTGTGTTGCGGCACAGTGGGACCCTCTGAAGCCCCCTTGCCCCTGCCCATCCCCCACTGAGCTGGCTCAGGGAGGTGGCAGCTTGGGTGAAATGGGGCAAAGCCCAGGATCTCAGTCAGTTCTGGCACCGTCCGTGCCTCCCTGCCTGCTCCTTGGCTGTTGGTACAAAATCTGTGTTCATCCTGGTGTCTGGGAGTCCATTGTTGCTTGTGGGCCCCTTGTAGGAGCTGTTACACAAATGTCAGAGAGCTTCTGCACCCCAAAAGTCTTAAACTGTTGAAAATTCACATATGTTTGCCTTTTGCCACCCCTAGGAACTAAGTTTTGGTAAGCAAATGAAGGATTTTCTTAAACTTCTGTGCATCACAACTCAAAGAAAATTTTAAAAAAGAAAAAAAACCCAAACCAAAACAAAACAAAAAGCTGGAGATGGGAGAAGTATCTTCCACCAGACAATTTACCAAGGAATTCTCTGCAAGCCCTTTCAAGAAAAAAATGTTGCTGCAGCTGTGAAATTAGTTTGCTCATAAAGCTGCGTGTATACCCAGGTGCGCCACCTTCCCTCACTGTCCCTGTCATACCCGTGCCAGCCTTCGAGTAGAGGCACATTCCAGCGCTGTGTGTCTCATCCCATCCCGTGTTCTGCTTTGGGACTTGGCCAGGTGAGACTTGTTTTCACTTTTATCTGCCACAGAAAGTATCACCTGCTTTGGATTTCTTAAAGATCTCTGTTGGATATGCATGCCAAAATGAGAAACTACTAATGTTAATTTCATTCATGCGTCCGTTTAAGAAGATTATTACCACTTTTAAATAAAAATTAAATATTTAACTGAGAGAAGATTTCTGCAATCCATTTTAAAATATCACTTATTATATTATGACTAGTAGCCTGAAACCCGTATCAGAATGAAGTGGACCATTATACCACATGCTGTACAGGAAATTCTTATGTGTCTTGGTACAGTTTATAATATGATTGCTGATGAGCAATATAGAGAGGGAGAGATGCTGTGAAACATACAGGTGTAGCCTTATGTGTTTGTGCATACAGGTGTACATGTGGGATATTTTAAAGTTTAATAATTAACAAATTGAGAATGTCAGATTCACTTCCAGCCTATCTATATGAATCTATATAATTTTTGAAAAGAGCAAAGTAACAGAAGGTTGCAGCATTTTATTTATTTTACTTACATAACTTTATTTTCTTGTAACTGGGCCTTTGTATTTCTTGCAAGTGAAAACCCAGTTTTCAACTTTTAAATTATATCACAGACAAATGTTAGGAATTAATGTGCTGTGCTTTCCTTGTTATCCTAACATGGGAAATCCTGAAAGAAAACTGGTAATTTGTAAAACAGGTTCGGTGGTTATAGTGTGTTTCAGGAGGTCAGAAATTTTACTATTATGTCTTCCTTTAAATAGAACTGCATCCCTTGTCATTCCAAGTTCTGAGGAGTGAGTGGCATTGTAAGGCAATTCTTTTTGTACTCATGAACAAGCCTCCATGTGACAGTGCTTTGAAAGTATTTTTTGAATTGTGCTACATCTGTGTCTGGTGTTAAAAGCATTAAAAACCAGCCACAAAACAAGCCCCCCTATTGGCTTCAAAATGCAGAATATGTATACACCATATATCTTGCAACGTGCCTATCTTTTATCTAAATAGCAAACCTAAACCATTAATGCCACCCTAAGCTTTCTCCACAAGCTTTACTGCTTTATAGGCTTTCTGCCAAACTTGTTTGTTCTTGCATTTAGTTTCCATGTCTGGGAAGAAGCAAGTTGGTCCTTTCTGCACTCTGGCTGGAGCTATTTGGACAGGGTGACACAACAAAATACTGGTGCTGCTTGTTGCAAGTCTCAGTGTACCCAGGGCCCTGCACCATTGTACTCTCTCTAATCAACCTTTGCCGTTCTGCACCAGGGCTGGCACAGGCTGTTGAGGTTTGGTGGCACAGCAGAAGGAACCACAGCAGCTAAAACTACCTGTCTGTGGTGTAAAACCAGGGAGTTTCATGTAGTGTTGGAGAAGCAGCACAGATGGGGGTGAACTGTTGCAGCAGTTTGTAAGCAGGGTCTGCAGAACACAGGCTGGTCACAGGGCTGCGTGGGGCCAAAGGACAGAAATCATGACCAGGCACCTGGATTGTTTGGTGGTGGCTTTGTACAAGGTATGGAATATTGTGAATAGACTTGCACTGAATTTATGTAAAGGTGGCAGAAGCTGTTCATGCCCAGCAGCTGAGTAAATTAAGCCAGTGGCAGGATGAGAGAGACTAATTCAGCAGAGCAATACTGGTTTAAAACCTAGAGAAGTGCATTGGGTTCATTAAAAAACAAACACCTTTAATTATATTTTAGTTTTTTACCTAATATGTGATTAGTAGTATTATATTGTGTGTGAGTAAATTATGTTGTCTTCTTAGGAGACAGGCCTCCTTATGTGTATAAATCAGAAGTTAAAACACATTAGTAAAGTTATGTGTATGTGGGAACCACCTTGCATAGATATACCAAGCTACATTACATTTTGCCTTGACAGTGTAGCTTGGCCCCCCAAAAATAATATATTGGGCTTTCAGGAGCTTTAAGTCAAAGTCAACAGAATTTTCAGGTTGTGGTTTTGCAGAAAATTGTGAATTTTATACAGACTGGTGAGGTTCAGCATAGTAAGAGGAAATTGATCCATCATTGGAAACTGTGAAAATGAGTTTTACTTATTTTTTTGGCTTTCAGTCAATTCTGGTTTTCTGTGCTCATTGATTAAAATATAAGAATAAAAACTGCAAGGTTATATTACAATGGCTAAATCTTGACAATAGTTCTGTAGGAAACAGACCATGTAAATGCAAAATTAGAATGTTGTGTTTCCCTAAAGTGATACCATATGTTAGTTGATTAACAAGTTGTTGGGATATTAGAAGATCCTGACTGCTGGTAAGAAGGAGCATCTGTTTTCTAAGTCTTTTATCTTATATGTGTAAAGACTTTGCCAAGTCAAGTTTAAGCTTTTGTTTTGTTTTTATCAGTGATAAATTTCTTCCATAGGCAACATGAACACATTCTTGGAGTTTAAATCTAACCCCATCCCTGTGAAGAAAATGCAGTAATGTTAAGAAGTAATGCAGAATGTCCCATGTGCAGGTACTTTATATGAGCAGTTCAGAATTCTTCCAGCATCACAGCTTGTATTTGGCGTAAGTCTTCATGTTTTGTTTTGCTTTTGTCCTCAACCAGGTATCAACACCAGTAACTAAAAAGCAATTTAAAAGGCTGAATTTTCCTTCAGAACCTAGCAGTTCACATTGATGGCATTGCAGTGAGTGTGTAAAGTGTCAAGCAGATGTGCCTACATTCATCATCAGTCTAACTACAGAAACAAGTGTAATGAGCTATTACAGAGTAAAATCATCCATATTTCACTTAAGAGCTATTTTAAGGTCTTGAGGAGAGTTTAAATGGTTAATCAGTCTTACTATACTGGCTTGCAGCTGATTCTCTTGTGGTCTAGCCGGTTTTGGTGCTGTGCAGTGAGCCAGCAGTCTGTGGCTTCACCTTGAAAACAAATGAGGTCTTAGAGAAGACTGGAGATTTTGTTTCATGCCTGCCTAATAGAGAACTACTCCTCTATGTTCAAGATCACAGTTTGAGATTTCCTGAACACAGCATCTAAGATTAATTTTTCTTATCCAGGCTTGGTAAAGTATTTGGACTTTCATTTCAGGGGATCTTACCTTAGTGATCTGCTTTGGTGTGACTTTAGGCTTGGGTTTGTGCACAGCACTTTGCTCAGACTTACCTGGGAGGAGAAGGCTGCAGAAGGAGCTGGCTGGCCATCAGATGGTGTGGACCAGCAAGGACAGATTGTATCAGCTCTCTAAAGCTGTGCTGGCTCCCTGCCTGCTGAGTCTATGATGTCTCTGACTTATGCAGTGCTGCATGTCATCGTGTATGGTTGGTTTTGTTTCAGTGGACAAAAGCAGTAGTTGAGGTTCCATGAGGCTTCAAAAGCCTCAGATTTCAAGGTCAAGACACTTTTCTCCTTGTCTGAGGAAACCTAAGCACCCTTCAGAGCAGGTGCGAGCCTTTGATACAAGGAGTAAGTACATCAAAGAAGTCATTTCTCTCAACATGTTTTCAGTGGGAAGCTCAGGTTTATGGAAAAGAACTTTTGTTTTGGATCCAGATGTAAACTGGCTGGGAATGTTTCTGTTTTCGTCTGTCTGTTTTTCATTTGATTCTGTACTCTCTGCCATGGGAGTGATGTCTTTCAAATACAGCCAGAGAGACCTCTCTAGGAGCAGCCTGTCTGTATTCAGCATCTCTCTCCCCTGTGGCACTCCCACCCTTTCTGCTACCAGCACTGCCAACAGAGTCACTCCTTGCCTTGAGCGTCTCTGGAATAACTTCACCCTCGATGATAATTCCAGGAGCTGCCTCGTTACCCCCGAGCGGCAGAGTCGGCCGCCCCCTCCACCCCCCGCTGGGCGCTGCCAGTCGTTTGTCTTCGCTTCCCCTTAAAAAAAAAAAAAATGCCACCCACCGTATGTGACACAAGGGACAGGTCTGGGTGGCTGTGACCGCGCTGGGCGCTGCGGCGGGGGGGCTGCCCAGCAGGGGGCAGCAGCGCTCCTGCTGCCGGGACGCGGGGCCGCCCCCTGCCCACCGGCTCCCTGCCCTCTGCCCTCTGTCCCGCCCTGCCACCCCCTGCCCCTTATCCCTGTGTCCGGCTGTCCCCCTGCCCGCATCCCTCTGTCCCCTGCCCTGCTGCTCCCTGCCCGGGGCGCGGCTCCCGCTGTTGCCGGCCGCAGGGAGCACGCAGGACGTGCTTCAGGTTCTTTTGAGGCTCGTTTAGCTGAGGATGAGAAGAAAATGCACATTTTTTGAAGGTTGTTTTTTGTTTTTGTTTTTTTTTAAGTGGTTTACATGATGATGTTATCTCCGTTGGCAAAGTCGTGTTGCTCTGTTCATATGATTTCCCCGTACTTGCATTAGAAGGCTGTAATTTGAAGCTGTGAAGGAAGTTTTGAAACAGACAATGGGTGGAGAGCAACCAATTTTCTCAGTGTTTTGGGACTTTCCATGGTAGGAAACTGTTTAGTTTTGCAAAAAAATCGCATGTATTTCATTGGCAGGACATTGAGCATAGCCATCTGATTACCACAAAGTGAAAAACTAGGACAAGTCTTAAGACAAAATAGAAAGACAGGAAGCAATTTCCCTCTTCTGCTGGGCTGTGTGCTCCAAGGGACAGCAGCTTCAAGGACTATGGGAGGTGGGTGCTTCCTTTCCCTGTAGGTAATCACGTTGGTGCTAAACAGCCTTCAGCTGTTGTAACCCTCCAGCCCAGCTCTCTACCTTTTCACCAGACAGATCCATTCTGTCCAGCTACCAACAGCCTTGAAATTTCAGCCTTTTAGCTATGCTTTCATCTCTACATAGTACTATAGCTTTTCTTGATTTGTTTTCTGTGGGGGCTATAAGGCAAAGAAGGGTATTTTGTCAGCAAATTTATTGTTGATGATGCTGATGATGAGCTGAGAGATGAGAGAAGAAACAGCTAAACGTGCAGCTGCAGCAGGCGTGTGTGTGTGTGTGTGTGTGTGAGAGAGAGAGAGAGAGAGATAAAAAAGTGTTACCTTCTCTGCCTGGTGCCATATGTTGCCCAGACCTGAGATCCTGGCACTGCTCAGAAGAGCCTGATGTGGATGCTGTCGTGTGTCTACATGGATTGGGGTCAAAGTGTAGAAGGAAGTGCTGTTTGCAACTCTTCTGGCAGAGCCACAGCAACCACTCATGAAGTGTTATGGAGAGATGTTTAAAAGCAGACTTCATGCTTGGGTTTTCAAAGCCTGGCCAGAAGTAATGCAACAACTGGTAGGGGACTGCAAACAGAAATGTAGTGCAAGGGAAAGGCAGACAGTTCTCAGCCTTGTAAAATGGCAGTTTGTGATGGTGAGAGTCTCCTTAGAATATGATCTGAGTTGGATTGTTTTATTTCAAGAGCGAAGTGTTTAAGAAACTGATTGTCTAGTCTGCTGGCAGCAAAACAGTATGAGAAAAAGTGCTGGGCAAAAATAGAAATGGGAAAATCTTCTGAGAATCAGGAACATGAGCCTAAAATTTATGCTTGGCTCTTGAGGAAACCAGTCTACATAGGAATCACCCACGGTCTAAAACATTGTAGAAATGTTAAAAAGGGTATTGGAATATATTTCCACGCATAGAAAGTACACGTTTTTCCATATAAAAATTAATTTTATTTTATTCTCAGAAGTATTTAAGGAAGTGTGATACCATCCAAAAACCTACATGTGCAGCTGTTTTCAAGAGACCACCATTGGAGAGCTGCCCGCTGAGCAGTCAGTGCTCTGCTCTGCCTGTGTATGAGTCACCTCCTGTAACATTGGCCTTAAACATACTGGGCATTTAATCTGATGTGTATGTTGCTTTGCAGTCATGGAGACACATCTAAGGAAACTAATTCACCCCATCCTAAAATAGGCATCTAGAGTGAGTGGGATGAGTAACCTGCAGGTTCCTCTTTGACCCCTGTGGTCTACTAGGTGAATGGCTTACACTGGTTGCTTATATTTTTGATCACTGAGACTAGGTGAAGTGAGACAGGTTGCCTTTACCTCAGAAGAAGGAAGCTCTGGGATTCTTTGGTGTTTTCTAATGAAAAGTTTTACCAGACACAAAATAGCACTCTGTTTTTCTTTTATTTGCAGTGTCAATATTTCAGATGGGCATAAAACACCTCTAGAACAAGCAGTGCCTCTGCCAGCTTGCAACCACCTTCACAGGCCTTGAGGCCTGTGTGCAGGGGCCCTGGCCTAACGCAGAGGACAGATTCGGGTGCTATGACCAAACAGCACTGTGCAAAGGTTGCTTATGCAAGGTGTTGTGAACTCTGTGTGCTCCACACCTATGAAGCTTTGTGGTGTTTTTTAACCACTTCAGATTTTCTAGGTCAAGAGTTACACAGGTACATCACTGTATATCGTGTTACATGTGCATCACTTTGAATAAGAGTATCTCATCATGCAAAGAAAATGTTTGCAAAGAGTATTCTTCAACACACCCCATCAGGTCCCTGTTTCTACAGTAGCTCTGAGTGCATGACACTCCTTACTAGTCTGTTTTGTTTCTGCAGTTAACGCAGAAGGACATAATCTCAGGTATGAAACTGCCATTGCTTTCCTGCAAGTTTGATAATTCAGTAAGAACTGCTTTCTAAAGTACTTGAAAATCTAATGAGATTCCAGATAGGCCTCTTTCAAGTCAGCCAGTCATAACATTCCTTGAGAAATTGCTAGTAAAAAGTTTCTTACTATGCATAGTTGCTTAATAAAAGGTGTATTATTCTTTGCCCTTGAAAAATCCCTTGACTAACAAAAAAAAAAAAAAAAAAAATTAAAAAAAAGGACAGGAAAACAGGGAGATAGTTAGCAAAATAAGGTAAAGAAATAGTAAAAGTAAATTTCCAGAGAACTACAGGGACAAAATATCTGATGTCTTCATGGAGAGGTTTTGTGCAGCAGTGTGGGCAGATACTCAGATTTCATGCTTCTAAAAGAGCAAATTGCCAATGATCCCACTGCTACCAGATCCCAGTGCCATGTTGTGGGGTACTGTGCACTGATCTGTACAGCCTTGCCTGCCCTTTCCCTGGGTCCCATATTACAGAAAGCTGGGGAAGGGCAAGGGAGACTTACCACAGTGCTTCAGGCTGAGTCATGGCACCTAAAATTGTCGAGAGTGGCCTCCTGGTAGGGGGAACTTAATGAGGGAGAAAAGATTATGTCAGCCCCCCAAAGCTGTACTGATCCATTGTTCAAAAGGTTTGATAGCATCCTGACATTTGGTGGTAGCCAGAGCTTTGGATGCTACTGCCATGTAAGATTTAGCCTGCATTGTCCACCACCTCTGTGGAATAGCTGAAGCGCTGCAAATTCATTCTCTAGCTTCCACTACACTAACATTCCTATGTAGACAAGTGTTTAAGGCCATTTTTACAACAGATGAGATATGACTTAACATGGTATGCCATTCATTCTCTCCCACATCCTCACTCCCGGAGATTTCTATACAATTTTCATTACACAGTGTAGTGTTTTGGTTAGGTCTAGGATTGTTTCTTTCCATTGTAATGTAAGTACTTATATTTCTTTATGTTTAGCAAGTATGATGAAGTGTTACTGTCAGCATTATGGCTTCTTGTACCTTGAGTGTAGGAACAGTTGTAGCAGGTCAGACCAGAGGTCCAGCCATACAACCTATCTCAAATGGTGATGGTTGCCTAGGGAAGAATACAGAATCAAGGAGAGAAATCAAGGCCTTTCTTTAAAAACAATGCTCAATTTTAATTTATTTTTTTTTTTTAACTCTTGTAAGCTCAGCAAATGCAATGACCTACAGCAAGAAGTTCCCCAGCTTAGCAGCACTTCCATAGTGCTCTGTGAAATTAATATTCACCTATAATTGTATATTTAATAGTTACCTACTTCTTCCATTTGACAACCCCTTCAGTTTGTATTGAGAGAGACAATGAACAGTCTTTCCTTATTTGTCTTCTCTCTGTCTCTCATGTTTATAGACCTCAAACAGATGTTTGAATCATCTGTTTTCATAATGGAGAGTCCTACATAATTTAGTTGTTCCTTGTACAGAAGCTGTTCCATAGCTTTGATCATCCATACTGCGTCTTTCTTAACATTTCTATTTCTGCTATATCTTTTTTGACCTGTAGTGAATTAAAACTGCATGCACTATTAAAAATGTGGGTAAGCTGTGGATTTGTACAGTAGCATAATGATACTATGAGAATTGCTCACAATTCTCTTCCTAGCATTTTTCTAGCACCTATTTGGTTTTTTAATCACTAATGAGCACTGAGCTGAAATGTTCATAAAATGGTTATAACCTCACACTGCCTTTTTGAGTTGTAATAGTCTGTTCAAAGTCAATGTGCATCACTTCACATTTATCTACATGGAATTTCATCTGTCAGTTTACTGCCTAGTCAGTGAATCTTGTGAAGTCTCTTCTTCATAATTGGCCCTTGTCTTTACTTCATTGAATATCATAATGTTCTCAGCAAGCTCTGCCACCTCACTTATATTCCCTTTTCCAGCTCACTAATGTTGAGAGTTGCCTGGACCAGTGCATTCTCTGTGATGCCATTGGTAATCTCCATCCCTAGGAACTGTGTCTTTTGTTCCTATGTGGTGGTTCCTATCTTTATTCAGTTTTTTATTGATGGGAGAATCTTGTGTCTTTGTTTCTTTACCAAGGGATGTTGCTACATGCCCTTTGGAAATCCAAGGGAACCATATCTGCTGGCTATCACATGTCTGTTCTCCCACTGGGTTGGGAAACAGAAATGCAGTTCTGCTTCTGCTTTCCTCGACCCATATACTCTTGTGTTTCAAGTTTTCTCTGCAACATTAAATTATTCATTTCACAGGACCACACTGGGGTTTGCTACTTGCCTAACACATTGTTCACAAGCAAAATGTCGAGAGTGGTACTGGGGAGTGAGACACTGCTTTCTGAAGTTGGAAGGAAGTGTTTATGGTTCTTGTTTTAGCTCCATCAGCAAAAGAAAATTATGAGCAATACTGCCTCAGTGACTATATTTGCTATATTGAAAATTGTGGTGGAGCCCACAAGATGAGGAGAAAACAGAATGTCTGATTTTAAATCTCAGCTGTTGGCTGCAGCTGCAGCTTTCAGAAAGCTTTTCAGCCTGATTCCTGCCCCATTTCTCCTAGCTTCCTATTACTGCAAAAGGAAGCTGAGTTGCAACACTGAACATGCCATGACTTATGTTTCTTAGTAGGCAAACATCTCTGACTTGAAATGGTATCACTTTGAGTATAGATATTATCAGATGTACATTATCTAAGAAGGGGGTGAAGATTAAAAAAAAAAAATTAATTCTGTTTTTTCAAGTCTGAATGTGTAGCACTGTATTAGATTTTTTAAATGGTTTAAGCTGTCTGCAAGGGGCTGAGTTTTTATGTTTGTGTTTGATTGACATGTCACTTCCTCAATTAACTAGTAGCCTCAGAATTCACAGTTACTTATCATGTATCGAATAAAGCTGCTACATTCTTACAACCGGTGACAACTTCTGCAAGACGAAGCATAGTCTTACCCAAATGAAGAATTCCTGCAGTATGGCAGTCCCATGCTGATGAAGACAGCTAGGGGACTGAAAACATGATACCTTTCAACAACTGAAACTTTATTCATGTCTTGAAAACCCTCCTGAGATTTTCATGGAGCTGTGAAGAAAAGGTATTTAGTGATGATTTGCAAAGCAGTGCCACAATCTTAATGTCTGTGACTAAAATCAAGTACAGTGTAAGACAGTGTTGAAAAAGGACCTCATGCTGCTGAGGAGCCCCAGTGTAGCCTTGTCCTCTAGAAGAATAGTTCTCAGACTCTTGAAGTCAGAAGACCACCCAGACTTTTCCTTGTAGGGTGGGGTAAACAAACAAATTACCTTCTTTGATGGTTGGGAAAAGAAAGTGATTGATAATTACAGCCTGCAGCATTTTACCCCCTAATTGTGGTATTCAGCCTGTATTTTCTGGCTGCATTTAGGCACTTCTTTAGAAGACTTCAGATTTTATTTAGGTGTTTCAAGTGATGTAAGATCTGTAAACTCCTTTGTCCTAATTTCCATTCTGCAGACCATTTTCTGCCCTTAGGTTTACTCCCATAGTCGTGGACAGAGGATATAGCTCTGGATAGAGCTTCTCTACCAGGATCCAGCTGTTCTTGATTTGAGCTCTTACAGTAAGGCCTTTTGAAAAAAAGAAAAAAAAAAAAAAAAAAAAAAAAAAAAAAAAAAAGTAGACTAAAAGCAGTGAGTGAATATTGCTTATGAGTTGCAAACTCATCCTTTGCTTACCCAGTGCCCTCTTCCAAGGTCATTCCTATGTTACTTGCTGATGCAAGAGAGGATTTATGGGAACTTATAAAACCGAAATGGGGGCATATAAGTAGAAGTGTCATCTTGTCTCAAAGATGTTTTGATACTCCTTTCCTTCCAGCGCTTTGCCCAGAATTCCCTCCAACTAGTAAAAGGGTTTAGATATCATTCCAGCTGCAGTCTTAAAGTACTTTTGTAGAGCAAAACAGCAAAAGGGGGGAAAAGTGTGAATTTATCACTGGTTATTGTTATTTTACGTATGAAAGATTAAGGCAATAGCATGTAAACCATAAATAAAAAGAAGTAAATTACAAAGTTATGCTTTTGCAGATGAGTATTGGAGTATATGTATATGCATTAAAAGAGATCTTTGTTACTGATTAATAACCTTTTCCTTTGAGGTAAAGAAAACCTGCCATTGTCCTCGAATCCTGCCTGTTCCCTATCCTCAGCTATGCTGCCTGTAAAGACATGTGCTGTATTATGAGAGTTATTTGTGTATCTGCGTGCAGACTTGCAGTTTGTGCAGGGAGGTAACTAATACAATGTCACTTTATGTTGTCAGTGGAAAGCTCACCTGTGAGTCATCATACTTTGAAAAGTTTTTGTAAGAAATACAGAACAGTTGGAATTAAATTGTCTTGGGTTATGTATTTATTCATGAGAGAGACAGAGACTCTACCTCTGAATAAGCTTAAACCTTGTATGACACCTTTCTATGCTGACGTTGCTTATTCTTGCCTTCACCCCAGGCAATTCTGTGCGCTGCTTGGAGCTTGATGAGATGGATCATTGCTTCTTTTTCTCCCTTTTTATCTTCTGCAAAAGCCCTGCACAGAAGGAGCAGACTTCCCCTTGCAGGAGAAATAGGACATGACACTGAAATCGTGTCACTGCGGCTTGCTTGGTGCTTGGACATGTTGGCCCTGCCAAACACAAAGCATGTGTATTTGGGAGGGGGTAGCCATGGCCATGGGCTCCCTACCCTGGATGGGGAGAGTGCTCCAGCCTCACATCCCTTTTTCTTGGGACTCTTAGCTGCCGTGCAGCATCCAGCTGCAACTCTGTTTTCAGAGGTAAACTTACGTCACGTACACATTTGTTACCGTTAGTACGTTAAGTTCAGAAGAATGGGCTCTAATAATCTGGCTAGCTGTATTTCAAGGAGGATATGGGAATACTACAAAGAAAGTGAAGAGAGGCAAAGACTTGTTTTCCATGATAAAACCTGAGACTGAGCTATAATACATGTCTTCAGGAGTTTAGCTGATGCAGGAGACGGAGGAGGAAGCTGTGAGGTGGCTTCCTCACCAAGCCTACAGCACTGGTGGGTCCAGCCGACAAAGAGGTAATAAATCCAATTGCTGAAAACTGAAGTATGGTCAAATTTACCCTGAAGAAATGGAAAGCAATTTCTTAGCACTGAGGATGATCATTCAGTTAACTATAACAGAGTCTGTGAAGTGAGAATGGGTATATTTGCAAAGCCGTATTCACCCAGGTGCTGGAAGAAAGCCTATATTTACAGGGCTGGTTGTTGCAGGGTGGAGGGTGGTGGCAGTCTTGCTGCTGCTGAGCATGGTGTGCCTGAGCCATCAGCTCCATCAGCCACCTTTGTGGGCTCGTGTGCTGAAATACCCTCAAATAACATGCTTGTAAAATAGACAGTGATTATAATCAACTGTCTTGTTTCAGCCTTTCAGCTGGTCATGTGCAATGTTCAGAAGGATTTATCCCCCTCCTCTACAACCAGCTAGGTATGGTTCAAGGTGCTTTTCTTTTTCCTCTCAGGTTTTTTTCATACATAAGAGACTGTGCTTGAGGCATTGACTGGATGTGTGCACCTCAGCTTTGAGGTTCAGATAGTTTGGGGTTTTTTTAAGGCGGATGTCTGATTTGGGAAATTAAAGGCAGAGGAAAAACCTTTGCCCCAGGGGTCAGTTGCGAGTTTGATGTCCTTCACTTTCTTATGCTGATCATCTGGGTACATCTCGTTGCATATGTGGTGGGGTTTGAAACAAACACTAGTGCAGATACAACACTGGTGTCCTGAGATCAGTAACATCCTCTTCATCTCATCTAAAGTGCCTTTGTGTGAGGACCCCACATCAAATGTAATAGATTGTGATAAACGGGAAGATGGACAAGATAATCAAATGGTCCATGTTGCCTAAGAACTATGAAATCCTAAATGCTGAATTAGTAAGTGTGCATCCTAGCAGAAGAGATTAGGCAGGCCTGAGAAAGAACAGGAGTGCCACTACTGTCAGCTCTGATTGCTCTCTTACTAATCAGTGGTCTTAATGATGGCATCAGCATGGTTGGGGAAGTCAGAGAGGCACTTCTGAAGGAAAGGGATGTACATGCTGTTGGAGATGTCATTGATATGTTTACAAGTAGGAGGTTCTCCCATAGTCCTCTGCTTTTACATCTGCCTTTGTGAGCTGCTCTCCAAGGAGAAGTAAAAGCTTTGTAAAGAACAACCTGTGACCATACATGCTGGGTTAGAAATCAAATCCTGATGGAAACAAATCTGTAAGAATCGATTCTGCTTGTCTTTATCTCTTTTCAGACATTCATATTGTTGTTTGCTGTGTAGTACTGCCCTTTTGACAGGAGACAGGGAGAAATTATTGTAAGAACAATTAAAAATGTCTGATTTATTAAGTCACAATGGCACTGACCTCTCCTGTGATTTTAGTTTGAGTCTCAAAAGAAAATCTAATTCTTGCCAGTGACATTGTGACTTTTTAAGAAAGCCCATCATAATTAATTGTGTGAATGCTGCAGGTTGGCAATACTGCTACTATTGTGTTAATTTCTAATAGTTATTTATTATTTTATTTAAACAATCGGTTTTGGTAGCATTTTTATCAGAATTGTTGCTTGATAAGTAAGTAGTTACAGTAATCACAATATAATTTGAACTTTTTTTTTTTTTTACTCAAACTCCATCAAAAGTACACTTTGTATTTCCTAGTAATTCAAGCAGTCACCTGATAATTTTGTAAACTCCATGTGTACTTGGTAGGAGCTGAGATAAAGGATCTACCATTATTCTTTTTAAGTATAATTGTACTTTTCAGAGAGCGACTCTTGATACTTTTGATAACTAAAGGATGTGGCCTTTTACATTTACAGCCAGGTCCTGCAGACAGAGTGAAACTAGCAATAGTCAGTGTCTCAGGCCTTAGGTCTGTTCTTCTGGCGCTACTAAACGTTGGACCAATTTGAATTCAAACTCTCACCAGAGCTCTGTTTGAGTGAATCAATACAGAAAGGAACTTCTCAAAATCAAAATGCTTTACACTGGGGAAAAACAGGATTTGAATGTAGAGCAGATGGTCTAAAAAGTGACCTTCACCCCTCCCTTTCTTCTGCCTCCCTCAGAAACAATTCCCCACACTGTTCCTTCCCACCCACACATTGCGTTTTATTTGATTAAACTCTAGTGATTGAAATTTCTGCACTGTACAACACATTTTCCTTTCATAACATTATTTGGTTGCTACCTTACAAAAACAGATGTTCCTATTTTCTATTTCTGTGTTTGTGGGCTGATCTCATTCCTTATGATAGATGATCCTGTATGGCAGGTGTGATGTGTGAAGAGCTGGCCAGGCTGGCAGGTGTGAAGAGGAGCTGTAGTGTGCCAGTCTTCCATTCCAAATTGACTGCCCTGGTGGCAATGTACTAATATCAGTGTTATCTTGGTATGGTGGGAGAAGAACAATAGAGCAGGGGTAAAAAGTCTGAAATAAGGTGTTGCATTACATGAGTCAGAAACATGCATCCTTTAATTACGCTCATTTAGGTCTGTTCCATCTTACCTTGGGCAGCGGAAAGGGAAGTCGTGTTAAAGTTGAGCTAGAGTTAGCTTTGTTGGGATTGTCCCAGGTTACAGACAGAGATAAAGCTATGAATGAAAAAGTAATCACTGTTTTTTTCCCTCTCCGCTTGAATGCTAGCACTTCTTTGTGATGACCACATTCCTTTTCCTCAGTTTGATTTAGGGCACACACAAGTCTTTGCTGCTTTCAGACCTTTTCATTTATTTAGGAAAGAGGAAGAAGATGAGGAAAAAAAGAATAAAACCTGGAAAACAGAAAACTTAACCTATTTCACATTATGTTGGTGTCCATGTGTCATGGAGCTCCATTGAGCAAAACATCTTTTGGCGTGAATGGAGGATGCTCTGTTACATGGACATGTGTAAGACATGTAAGAGAACAGTGTTTTAAGGCTGGAAGTGGGGTAGACACTGCATCCTCCTTCAAACTAAGAGCTCGGCACTGCCAAGTGGCAAGTGATTGTAGCTGCCCCCCAGAGCTCCGTTTGAAATGCAGTTGGAAAGGTGGATGTTTTTTCTGCCTGAGTATCTCATGTACAAACACTCAGTGACTCTTTGTCATAGTTGTTTCAGTGATGGAGAATGGTGGTGGCTCCTATGGTTTTCAAAAATGATTGTATCATTTGGCACACTGTGAGTCTGAACTTCTCTGAAGTAGTGGAAACCTGTAGGTTTGACAAGACATGATAAAAGTCTATCATGGAGATGTCTAGAAAGCACATACTCGAGTTTCTTTTTTGCTTCAGCTGGAGTGTTACCACTTCAATGATTCAACTAATTTTTTCCTCGCAAGTGTGAGAGTTCTTGTCTGAACTGAAATGTGTGGAGTATAAATATTGAAACTCTCCACAGATATATATATATATTTTTAACAGCGAAGGTAATTTCAAGCTAAATAAACTCAGAGGTTGTATTAGATTGTTTTTCATCATAAATTTTGAAATCAAGTTCAGGTGTTTTCCTTTATCTTAGGTAGTATCCTTGCACTTGAAACAGGAACCAATTAATTAAAATCCCTTACTAAGCAGATCAGACCAAATTATCATAAAGTCTGCTCCATAACTTAAAAATCTGTGATTCCTTGATGACCTATGCTAAATTAGTAGACAATTATTTTAAAAGTAATCTTGGGGGAAAGAGGTTTACACTAACTTGCTTGGATTCATATTGATAGATGTTGGGGTTTTTCTTTTTTTCTTTTTCATTTTACTTGAAAGCTGGTGTCTACTGTTATATGATCTTTGATAATCTACAGATCTAAACACAGTCCTTTTCTTTTAGGAGTGAGTCTATTTTAGTTATTAAGCTTGAGCGACCACACCAAGGACTGCAGTGAACTCACTGAGCAGAAAGGAGAACAGAGATGACCTCGAACGTCTTGCAGCACTCAAGCTGCTTTCTGCTGTCTGAGGTGGAAATCAGTTTCATCACCCTCAGTCCTGTAGTTAATTAAAATTACTTTCTCAATTTCAAATCCAGCCTGTTGGTAGTGAATGGCCACCTGCAAACCCCTGGCATTGAGGGGAGGTGTCCTGACCTGCTGGATGCTCCCCTTCTGCAGGGTAGGACCAAGTCACCACTGGCCACTTAATGGCTTGGAGAGCCGTGTGGCCCTTTGAGTGCTGGTAACTCCTCCCTGACTTCTGCCTCACCACTTCAGTTTTTTTATTTATTTTGTTTCTGGTCTGCAGTAGGCTAGACAGTGTCAGGCTGATTTTTATGGAGAGTTTTCATGATGTATTGCTCAGTGGCTACATGATTTTAAATGGAAATTGAGACAGGTCTTTAATTATGGGATACTTCTTCTGATTTAACTATTAATAATTAACTTCCTATTTTTTTTAGTTGTGATTAATTGGTAGAGATATGGAATCATTGTATATTATAGATTTGATTGAGTGAAGCCAGTATTTGTTAATTTTTCCTTTTACACACATGCTAAACACAGAAGTGTTTAAGTTGCTCTGGGACATTAATTTCAGACACAATTAAGACAGCATAACCTGTTAGTCATTATTTTCCTTGCATTGTTTTGATATTGATGGGTCCAGAGCACACTAATTAGAAGGAACCACTGTTATTGTTGATCCCACAGATAAACAAATTCTGATTGCATGCTGTGAACTGGTTAATCAAGTTTATTTAACTTGTCGTTAGTGATTCATCCCAGTGACTGTGCTGGAGAGCTCTTCATTTGAGCCTAACAGTACAGTGGTTCTGGCTGTCTCCAGTTTCTCAGTTGCTAAAGGAGTTTCACTAATTCTTTTAAGTAGACTTAGGTAACATTTTAAGCAATAGCCTGCTTACATACATTAATTAAATCCGGTTTGGGACCAAGGGACAAAGTTTTTCCCTTAAATTGAGAACATGTTTTGAGATCTTGCTGTTCCAACTGTTCCTGAGCATCTACAGAGATTATATTATGTTTCCCTGGGGCTGGGGATGCTCTTGTGTGTTGTTTGATTTTGATGATACTGGAAAGTGCCATGCTTAGTCTCATTTTTTGCCAATGCGCTTTAATCCCATTTGAGAGACTTCTGCAGCTGCAGAAATTCTTCTAGGTTACACTTAGTTTTCAAGTCACACATCCACAACCAAATAAGCAATCTCTCTTAAATAATCTCTGCATTTTGGAGGTCCGTGTTGCTCAGGCCCCTTAGCAGCATTTACTGTCAGTCTCAGCAGTGTGAGCATCTTGCCATGGCCATGCAAGAAGCAGCTCAGCCTGGGCTGGCTCTGTCCCAAGGAGCATCTGTAGGGCCACCCAAGGGGCTTGGTAGGACATGGCAGTGGGAGGGGTCAGGAGACCAGCTCTCTCTGTCTTTTGCTCTTGGCTGTGGGAACTAATGGTGCTGGCTAAAACTAGGTATTTTAATTACTTTTTTTTAGTCTTTTTTTTTTTTCTAGGTTTCTACCCCACCAAGGATGGAAGTGAAGCCTCCAAAGGAGCTAGAACGCATTGATTTTGATCTTATTAAGGCTCCTGGTACAAACTATACTGATCTCCAATACAAACTATACTGATCTCCAATACTAGTTTGTACAAGGCTGCAAAAGCACCTTCCTTTTAGGCATTTGTAGGCAAGTATGTTTTGTGTCTTCCAGTGCATTATTTCAGGAAACAGTCTTTTAAATGCCCTTAGTTTCCTAACTCTTCTTTTCTGAGTCCTGTATGGAGGTAATGTCTTGATACGGCTTTCACACTGCTACTTCAGGCAACTGCACTGGCTTTCTTTTCCCATCAGGTTGTTTCTGAGTTATATTTCTTGAAGTTGGTGGTGTTCAGTGATCACTATTCCTGTAAAAGCCCTCTTCTCCTTCCAGCTGCCTGTGAGTATAAGTTGCAAGAGGTTCATCATGCTTGTCCAGACTCTGGAAAATGTCACTGTTAAAGGCACATTCCTCCATATCACAAAAGGCAACATCAGATAAGTGAGATGTCTGGCCATCACTTCTCCTAAAATAGTTCACAATCAGAATGAGACAAGAGTAACCCATGGCCAGTAAAAACACTACTCTAGATACAGTGTGTATCACACTGTTTTCTTTATATTGCAGGGCAACTATAGGAGTATTCTGTTGGGAACACTGTGCTGCAGCCCTTAAATAGCAGTGCTAATGTTTAGATTGTATTTTCATCTTTTCTCTGTTTTCTGTGCCAGATTTCTGGGACCTTTGCCAGCTTACAAGACCATATAGAATTAATTGTTAAACAGGAAAATAAATATTTCTTAAGTGCTAGAGAATATGTATGTCTGATCTAATGAACAATGGTTTTGTCCATTTATTGATTGTTAATTGTAATTTGCTCAAATGTTTTTTTCTGTCTGGAAGGGGAAAGATTGGGGCATGAGAAGAGTGATTCTGCTGGAGCTTCTGTGATGAATTTATATACACACAAAATATTTCTGCATTCAATAATCTCAGTAGACAGGATGACATTTCTGCCAGATAGAGATGTAGAAAGAATTTTGCAAGCCTGTCTGGACTAGGTGATTGAGAGGTCATTGCAAGCTATTTAGCGGATGTTATATTGAAGTCAGGGTTCAAGAAAGCTTGAAAGACCATTTTATGCCAGGTCTGTATAAAAAGACATCCAAGATACTAACTCTTATCTGTTGTTGCAGTATGAGGTCGATTTAAATGAGCAATTGCAAAGTTTTATTAATATCTCAGTTATGCTTTGTTCTTAACCTAATTCAGAAGTTGTCCACGGATAAACTTTATGGTCTTGGTGCTGTAACTCAACGCTCAGTTTGTTCCACCATCTCTGGCTCCGCATGATGATTTTGACAGACTGTTTCAGTCTGATATTCTCCACTCTATCAATACATGTGGCATATGCGGCAGTCTGTGAGACTTGATCTCATCCCTCTTAGCCACATTATTTTTTGCCTCGCAGCCCAGTGGACCTACTGAGTCTCTTGCAGGTTTCCTGCCACTGATCTGCCAGAAGAGAATTAGTTATATGTTTCTATATGCTTTGCTACTGAGGCTGCAAAATCCCTCTTAACTGAAGTCCCTGCTTACATATTGCTACCATTCATTTTTATTGGCTTCACTAAAGTTGAATTCCTGTATCTTGATTTCTCCTTAATTCATTCTCTGAGCAGCTTGAAAGAATTCAACAGAAAACAAAACCTCAAAGCGTTTATACAATGAATTACTTTTAAACTAGACGCTAAGAAAGACAGAGGAGCATTTATCAGGAATGTTTGTGGGCTTGGTGGTTACGAGCTTAAAAAAATATTCCGTGGAAAGCCTTTTGTCCCATGACAGAGATTTGAAAGGCTGCGGATTCGGATTCCAGCAGAGACTCAGGCCTGTAATCACGTTTGCTGTGCTCCCTTTCGGAGGGCTCCCCGGCGGC
The DNA here is from genome assembly GCF_000747805.2 of Chaetura pelagica. Classification (NCBI taxonomy): domain Eukaryota; kingdom Metazoa; phylum Chordata; class Aves; order Apodiformes; family Apodidae; genus Chaetura; species Chaetura pelagica. The sequence continues at coordinate 2,525,460 of NW_009970726.1, forward strand.
AGCGGGAAGCCCGCCGGCTAGAGGCTGCCCGGGGACTCGCGGCGGGCCAGCCCCTCACCTGTTGGGGCCCCGGGCTCGGGGGGGCTCGTCCGGCCGCTTGAGCTGTGCCTGCCTGGCGCCGCAGACAGCGAACAGATGAAGGGTGAGTAGGAGAATCAGGCAAAGATGGAGCTACGTTTAAACGTGCCCCTCGTCGCTGCTGTTTGTAGCTGGGGGCAAAACGCGTGGGGGGCAAAAAAAAAAAAAAAAAGCATGTGTTTCTGGTACTAATGGCTCTGCAGATTTCACTAATGCTCCGGCTTTGTGAGTTTAACTTTCCGTTCGGAGAGATTTCTGCCTAACGTGCCGAGCCGGGCGCTGCTGTGCCGCTGTCACCCCGGGCAGGACGCAGCCCGGAGCGGGGCTGCTGCGCCTGGAGGGGCAGGAGCGGCGGCTCCTTCCCGGGAAGCGCGCTGCGTGCTTCGCCTGTGCCTGGGGCAGCACCTTGCCTCCAGGAAACGGGGTTGGAGCTCATCTTTTCCTCGGGGTGTCTTTTAAAAGATGGAGATTCACGGCAGATTGTCACAGGGTTAGTTTGCTTTGTGTTAAACCAGTTGGGTTTGTTTTGGAGCGACGCCGAGAAGCGTGGTTTTCACGGGGGTCGGTCAGCTGTGATGTCTTTGTACAGTGGCTGTTGCGCTATGTATTTTGTCTAAAAGCAAATGAGAACTGCTTCCTAGTGAATTCTCCATGGGCTGTTCCACGTGGAGGATAACATTCAGGTAGCACGAGAAATACCTAATCTAATCTATACCTCTTCTAGTATTTAGGGAGCACCTGTGAACGTTCCCAGCTCATGTGTATTGTGCTCCTCATGGGCACTTCAGAAGAAGTTATGTTATTGTGCTTCCATGAAACAAATGTGCATGGTCAGATACATGTGGTTAAAAAATAAGAAATCACACACATTTACAAATCTGTAATACCAGAGAATACTGCATAGAAAATTTAGGAGAAAAAAAAGTACTCTTGGGGGTTCATTAGTTTTTTGATGCTCTTTTGAATAAATGTTTATGTTAAAATACTCGTCAGTGCAAGTCAGGTGCAACTGGGTCTGTGTATGTTTATGTTTAGTGGGATGGAAATCTTCACTTAAAGGATGTGTCTGAACAGGGGAAGAAACCAGCAACCTCCAGGAACGTATTTCTTCATGTGAAACTAGAAAAACACAGTCTGACCAGACTGATCCTCTGCTTCCCAAAAGTTTTAAATGCTGAGAGTTTGTGTCAAATTTAGTAGTTTTGGCCCATATCCAAAAGTTACATTTGAAAGTTCCTTGGAAACAGAGCTAATTGTAAAGACAGTGGATTAAATTAGAAAGATTCCAAATAATCTCACATTTACTGCAATCATAAATATAATGTAGGTGGGTTTGATTCACACTGTTGAAATTGTATTTTTTAAACGTCAAGCGTTAAGTATGGTTTGCTGCAAGGCTCTGTTTCAATGTATCGCTACAGGTCAGGTCCGTACTAGTTCCTTTCTGGAATGATTCTGAAAATACTCTTCTGCCATGTCACCCAGGTTGCAAAACAGGACTATTAAAATCTTCACATTTAAAGTAATGAGCAAAGTGAATTCCCTGACCTTTGTAGACTTCATACAAGGTGCGACACAGAAAAAAAAATGCATACCAGGACATGTTGAAGGACTTTTTTTTTTTCATCATTGCTTTTTGGTTGTGCTTTTTTTTTTTAATGTGTGTGGTTTTTGTTTGTTTGGTTTGGTTTTTTTTTTTAGTTTCCAGCTCACAGCAATTAATCCTTCATTATAATCTTCCTGATAATCCTAGCTGTGCTGCCGACCTGGACCTTCCTTGTAGTTACAGCCACTGTAGTGATGTGTGAAGTTAAGAAATCCTGAAAGTTGTTTTTAGATCAAAGCAGCATCTCAAGTGTAAGGGTTATCCAAGCCTTTGGATAGACTTAAGTCCTCTCTTGTCAGTCAGCATGTCTTGCTTTTTGTTGCCCTCTAGACTTGTTACTTCCATCAAACAGAAAGACCTTTAGCTTTTAGCTTCTGAATATGAGGGAGGGAGAGATGAAGACAAGCTTATCTCACAACTCTGTGTTTTCCATTGGCTTCTCTTTACTCCTTTTCTGAGGAGGGTACTTGCATAATTTATCCTTTTGCTACTCTTAGCTCTCTTCCGGTAACCATCACATGATCCTTCACACATTTCACAGTTATCTGTGGGAATTGATTTTCTAGGCTTATTATCTTCACTTGGAAGATATGGAAGGTTTGCCCATGCAGTTATTGAGCAATGCCAAGATCCAGAAAACCTTTCCCAGTTTCTCCTCCCTGTAGCACTGTGGCCCACACAGCAGCTGTGGAACTCAATGTGCCACAAGGTACACAGTGGGGGTTTCACCGTCCCAGCGTTGAGCCTCACTATCAAAGTCATTTATCCCTGTCTAGGAAGTGGCCAGGGAAGATTTTTTTAGCAATTCCTAGGGGAAAGTCCGATATTCAAACATGACAGAGTTTGGTTTGCAAAGAAAGTCACATGCTGCTGTGCACTTCATTATGCTGAGAGCTGCCTAATGCCCAGGTCAGCTCACTTGCAAGACTAACAATTAGTTTGCATAGTTTACATTCTTTTCTTTTCCCTGGTATTTATACAGTATTTTCCAAATATATGAAAGAAAAATAAAAGAATTTGTTGATCTTTCTAATATAGTGTATGGAAAATACATTCTTTTTTATTCCTTCTCAGGGTTTCACCCAATAACAAAGAGTGGTAAAACACTTTACTTGATATGTCTCTGTATGCTCCAAATAATTAGCTTCCTCTTAAACTAATGAAAAGACTGAAGTCCAGAGTAG
>NW_009970726.1:2528401-2542064 GCF_000747805.2 Chaetura pelagica
GGGAAAGGCTTTGTTATGAGATGGACTTAGGACACAAAATACACATTCATGAGCTCTCGATTGTGTTTGTCAGTGTAGGTTTACCTGCCTTTTTGAGGACATGCCTGCCACCAATTCAGTGATTGAAACTGCTGCTGTGACCATACTTTAGGGTTTTATACCAAATTGCTGCATTCAGTCACCCACGCTCACACTGACTGTCTCAAGCTCCAAGGAAATCCCTTATTTATGTCTCCTGCCTTTATTCCAGCAGCCTCAGGGATATAACCTCCTGCCTTTTGGTGCAACAAATTAAAGATGGCAAATTCCTGCCAGCCCAATTCCACCTCTTTTTCCTCTCATGTAAAATCCACTTTAGTTGACAGTGCTGCTTTCAGAAACAATCTAGATTGAGTGTATCTGAAATAGCCAGACTTACTTCTTGCAAGTAAAATTCACTGCTTTGCCAGTTTTCTCAACCAAGTTGAGTGTACCTGACAGTTGGTGCTCTGAATTTTCAATAGTTAGGCTGGATGTTTCTGTAACTGAGTCATGCATGGAAAAGCTGAGTCTGTGTCTCTGCGTGTGAACATGTACATGTGAGGCTGTCACTCTGAGGGTTTAACCAGGATTGTGCTTCTAAGAAGGTCTTAGGAAGTGCCGTGGAGATCAGAGATGGCATTTTGAAACTGTGAGAGTTTCCCCATGAAAAAAATGAACAAACTTGTTTCCAAAGTCGTGCCTGGATCTGTGCTCATCAAAGCATGGTGCTGCCTGCAGTCTGAGCTCCTGTGTCCGGTTCTGCTTTCAGGATAGGTTTCCGTGAGGGGATGTTGTTGATATTTTGGAGTCCGTGAGCATTACAGGGAGCTTACAGAAACATGCAAAGTCTTTGAGGATCTTCCAGGTCCCAGTCCTGTTGTGAAACCCCAGGGAGTCTGTTCCTCATGTAAATTTGTGGGACATCAAACTGGTCTGTGGCCAGTGGAGGATTGAATTTATTACCAGTGGTGTTACATGAGACTCGGTGGGCAGCTGACAACGTACACCAGAAAGCTGAAAAATCCTCAGCATAAAATCCAAAGGCCAAGTGGTGGGCAGGGTGTCAAACTGACTGACTGAACCATAAAAAGAAGGAAGTAGGTGCCATATAAATGGCAGCATGTGGGGCAGGCCATGACTGGGAGGATAAACGGCTCCGAGGCAAAAAGTGTCAGGCAGAAAGAAAAAGAGATGTATTAAAAACATGCAGAGGAAGGAGCTTCCTGCTCCCGGGGAAGTGCTGTGAAGGGTTAACACTCACAGGGATGTTTGAGGTTGCTGGTAAAGATGGGGAAGGCCTCATCAGACTTGGAGAGGCCTTTTCAGTGCTTCTGGGTTTTGGTGGTTTTTTTTCTTTGCTGACAAAGGACGGAGGGATTTTTCAAAGGTATTAGGTAACAAGGCTCCAGACTGCACTTTTTCATGCACCAGAGGGTTCATGTTACACAGTTACCTGAAGATAAGCCAGTGCTTACATATGCTCAGCGTCTGCCTATCTCTTTACAAACCTTGCAATGGTCTTCGGTCTCAAAGTAGACTTTAAAGTTGTAAAATCTACCTGAGTTGGGTTTTTTTTTTGTTTTCTTTTTTATATCTCACAAAACTTACTTTTCTTCTGTTTCTTAAGAAATAGTTTATTGAAAAAGTGATGTAGTATTTTCCAGCCTCCTGTCCTGAGACGTATAAAATCCAAGGGAGATCCATGAAATTTAAAACCAGACCACAGTCAGAAATCAGGAATAAAAGCTTATAATTTCATAGGTATTTCATAGTACATTGAAAACACACTGAAAAAAGATTAAGGATTTTGAATCTGCGTTGTCAAAGGAATTTTATCAGTTGGTATCCTTAAGGGTACTAGTTATGGGGCCATTAAGTTTACTGGAGCCTATTGAAGAAACCTGTTTCTTGTGGAAAGCATCCTGTAGATTTTAAAGGACAGAGAATAAGGGCTTTATCACACCTTCTTTTCAAGTCACCTAGTGGTAGTGATGATATGAAAGGAACACCTACTTTAATAATGCTCACTTTTCTGTGAGGCAATACCAGGGTTGTGTCCTAAAAGTATGTAGGTACTGTGCATAACTTACAAAAATTATTATTTCCAGGCTGCTTCTTACAATACAACATTGTTTACAATATACATATGCCTAATGATGTAGAACATGCCATTGAACACTGCTAGTCTTTTAAAATAACCTAGCTTTTGTATAAATTATTTTATTTTTCTTATTAATGTGAATATTGGGGTTAAGTTCTTATAATATTCTGGTTTGGGGGTTTTGTTCTTGTTTTTCAGACCAGGCAAAAACCAGTTTGCATGTAACATCACTAGATGATGCAGAATGTCTCCGATCTAAAGAACACCTTTTGACCCAAAACAGTCACACTTCTAATTCAAAGTCCACCCGCAACATCCCTCGAAGACATACAGTAGGTGGCCCTCGCAGTTCCAAAGAAATACTGGGAATGCAAACCTCAGAAATGGACAGGAAGAGAGAGGCTTTTCTTGAGCATCTGAAGCAGAAATATCCCCACCATGCTACAGCAATAATGGGACACCAGGAGAGACTAAGAGATCAGGTATGAAGCTCAAATTTGTATTTTGCTTTTTGTTAAACAGACCTTGTAACTTCTACAAAGTTGGGTGTTCCCTCATTACAACGGGTGAGACTGTAACTAAGCATTATACAGATTTATTTTTTCTTCTATAGCATAAGATTCAGTTGCTCCCTTGAAATTTGAAGAATCAGTAATAAAAATTAAACTATTCCATATTACCATGGTATTGTTTGTTGAAACTGACTTATTTTCAAAGAGCTTTTCATTTTTTTTAGAATACTCATGGAGAAAAGGATGAAGGAGAGCTTCTTGATCTTAGTACAGTGGTCTCCATCTACTTTTCACAGCTGAAGGGAAAATACGGAACAGGTGTTAACTTCTGTTACACTTTAAGTATTGGTACCAGTGCCCAGGAGAAAAGAAAATATCCACAGCATGCGTCTGTATGCTTTAGCTGGCTTTAGCTGGCTCTGTTACCCTTTCATTTGCTTTCTTTTCAATTTGTGAGCCTTTTGTTACAAACAGAATGGACTTATCCACAGGTATCTGCCTCTTCCAAGCTGTTTTGACATCCACATTGGTCTGTCATCAGTTTATCTTAAAAGTAGTTTGCTTTTTGCCTATCTGCAATGATTTTTCAGCATTGAAAAGTAGATGTAGGGTCAGAGGAGATGTGACACACTAACGTGTTTCTCAGGGCAGGTGGAGGCCGCTGTTACACCAACCTTCTGAATTCAGGGAATGCCATGCAAAGATCTCTTCACAGCTGAACGCTGGGCTCTGGTTTTGATCTGCTCAGTTTTACAGACAATCTATGTTCTATCCCATAATTCTTTTTTTCCTCAATCATATGGCAAAATTTAGAGCTCAGGCTCAAGAATCTTGTTGCCATTATTCTCCCTTTAAGAAATTATTGACAGCAAACTTCATAGAAAAGGGTTTTTTTCTGCAGTGTTTTGTAGGTATTTCAGCACTAGCAGCAAAGTGATTATAAATAAGGAATAAAAACAGGTTGGCAACATACTGTGCTATGGGAGTTCTTACTGAATTCCCAGCATTATTTGAAGCCTTCCAAATCTTTGGAGATGTGAGTGTTGTTACAGGTTTGGAAAGATTGTAATTTGCTAGTTCCTCCCTCAGTTTGTCTTTGATAGGGTCTCTGGAGATCCCAGGTCCTATCATTGCATGAAAACAACTGCTAGAATCCATATGTATCCATCTAAAATTGCTGTGAGACTTTTGGTCTAATGAGGGTGATCTATTCCTTATTTTTAAACTCCTTTCCTTTGAAAGTCTTTATTTTTATTTTTTTTTCTCCCCACTTATCTCTTCTATGAACTTTAGTGACTGTGTGGAATGTGCCGGGTGGTGGATAAAGATAGCATACAAATTAAATAAAGGAGGTGGGAGAGGGGTGAAATCCAGAGATTAGATCTTTTGGAGTCATGTAAATATTTAGTTCCAGTGTTGCAGACACTGCAAACCCAGTTTGAACAGCCTACAGCATTACACCCTACACATTTTGTAATTTGAGCCTTTTCTGAAGGCAGTAAATTACAGAAGGAATGCAGTAACTGTTTCTGCTATTTGTTTAAAATGTGTCATCCTTGCTAATTTATTGAGGGTAAAATTCATGTGAATGCCTCCCGCTTCTATTTTTTTATGATTAGACATATGTATTGTACATAATGAGTGTGAATTTTAAAACAAAATAACTTTAAAATTACTTTTAAAGCATCAAATTGTCTTTCTTGGGAATGGGAAAGACTGAATAATTCACCCATTCAGCATAACTTAGGAAAAAAAAAATAGATAAACTGAGCAGAAGACACACTAAAGACATGGAGAAATAAGTTATTCCAGCTGATTGCAAAAAAAATCTGCATAGTTGAAATGTATCAAGAGTCTGGCTCATCAGATGCAGTAACAGATTATTTTGGTCATAGCATTAGAGTTCAGAGGGTATTATTCTTAACAGTTGTGTGTATGTGTGTGCGCACACGTAACTGTGTAGTTTGTGTGTGTGTATATACACATACATAGGTATGTGTGTGTATATATATGCATAGGTATATGTTTATATATTTATATGTGGATGTATAATGTAGGCTTATTTAGCTGCTTCATGAAAAAGACCATGGTGTAAATTTTCTTCAGATGGTCTGTGTGTGTATAGCATATACACTTCCTTTTTTCCCCCTTGTATGTGTGTAGCAGTAGTGGAGAAGACAAACTAGGTGCATGTAGAAGGAGTGTGTATATAACATATATTCATCACATACAAAATCTGTAAAATGTATGGGAAGACACAAATTACAATGTTACAATTTATTTTCTAGGTTCCTTTCCTCCCTTCTTATGTCTTCAGTTGCTCCAGTATCTGGAAAGTGGCAACATTATCCATGGTGGGAATGTCCCCACTGTGGGAGTTCTATCAAGGATAGTAGCTAGTGCAACATCATTTTCTAATCTCTGTGTCAAATAGTGCACCTGGAACATAAAACAACCTGATATTTACAGTTGGGAGATAGTCCCTTGGATATCATATAATTTGTCTTCCAGGTTGCTCTAAATCCTGTCAGGTCCATAACCAAGAAAAATGGGCCAGATAATCAAGATTGGAAATTGTGTCTTTTTTTGTGGACTTTCTTCACTTGTCTGTTTTAACCACCAGTATCTGAGTACAGCAAACTGACCCCTGGTTTGCAGCAAATAAACATCAGAAGTGTTTGATGTAGTCAAAACATACTGTATCACCTCCACCAGCAAGGTCAGCCCTGAATGTTGTCTGTATCTTCCACTACATATTAATGGTTTCCTCCAGGTTTTTCTCTAGATCCATCCTCCCTGGATGTAACTCTTGAGGACCCATTTTTACTCTTGATAAGCTGCCAGAAATCAAAAGTACAATCATGGCTAGGTAAAATGCCAACGGGCATTACTGATGGTTAACTAATGTGGTGACCTGAAACCTCCCAGCTGTGCACACAGATCATCCCTCCTCCACCCTGCAGGTTTGTTACCCTGTTTGCGATACCTTATTCTGGAAAGGAAAGCTCACAGCCATAGGGGCCATCTTTATTTGCACAAGAGCCTTGGAATACTGCTGCAAGGCAAATAACCTTCAGCTGAGCTGTTCTCTGTGGTAAAAACTGGGGTTTGAGTTTGCAGCAGCTGTGGGGGTGCAGGCCTGCTGTGCACCCCAAAATGCTTGCATGGCTCTGCGACCCACAGCCTGATGGCTTGCCCTCACACTGTGGGTTGCCCCCCTTGCAAGGCAATCCCACAGCTGGACACCAGAGCTCCCTCCAGCTGGAAGCCTGGAAAGCCAAGGAACAAAATCTTTTGTTTTTTTTATAGGTAATGCAAGTTTCTGCAGGAGCTTTGGATACCTTGCCAAGGCTGTCTCGTCTGCATTAATGAAAGCAAGGTGCTAACGTAATCTCCAGGAAAGTTACAAAGAAAAAAGAGAAAGGAAAGAGGAAAACAGTCTTGGTCTTCTGAAGTTTGAGATGGTGTGAATCATCTGCTGCTGAGCTCATGGCAGGACGCAGTCACCCGCTTAGGTGGGGTTGACTGGTCAGCAGTGGGGGAAAGAGCAGGAGCAAGTAATAAAGCTGAGCCAAAGGCTGCAAGGATGAAAAAGAGTTTGCAATTAAGAGGTTAAAATGCTAACCTGGCCATGGGAGGGGGGTAATCCCTGCTGTGAACCTGTTTTACAAGTCACCTCACTAAAAAAAACCAACACCTTTCTGAGGGGCAGAGAGCAAAAATGAGTGTGTAGGAGTTTTTCAGAACCAGAGCTTTTGAGCTTTAGAAAAAGAGCTGAAAGATGTTTGCCTCAGCCTTCTTTTGTTGTTGTTTGACTAGGAAATATACTGAGAGATGTGGAAGGCTCAGCTACAGCTCTCGCATTGCAGCCAGTACTCTGTGAAAAGCAAATTTATTGGCAAATGTAATTAGATTTCCACCAATTTAAAAACAAAATGAAACAAAACCAACAGAGCTTTCTGGCGCTTGTGCAAGGCTGAGTGCCTGGAAAATGGTGGTTGAGGGTTTTTTTTGTTGTGTTCAGTTAGGTCTGAACATGACAGGTAACTCTGGCATCTGGGCAGGTGTGGTTAAGGTTACCATGGAGATCTATGATGTCATGCTTGATAGAGCATGTCAAGACAGCTAATCTAACATGTAGATGTTCAAAAAGTCCCATAGGCCAGAGCTAAGCTGTATGCAAATAACAAAGTTACACTGCAAAAGGGCGAAAGAAAATACGGCTGAGATATGGCGTGCGTTTTACCTGGCAGCTTGAAAGGATTATTACAGACTTCATCATAAATTAAAACTTTTGGAACTAAAGGAAGAGGATTTCAGACCGTCTGTGGCCTCACCTGTGGAATCTCACATTTCGGTAAATAAGCCTCTTTCTCTCTTTGCCCTCGCAGTTAAAAAATGCTTTTGAAATCCTGAAGTTTGCTTCACCACATTGTTCCTCCTGGCAGCAGGGCTGAGTCAATAAAGCCAGTTTTCTGGCATGGCATGTTCCCTTTTCTCTTTCAAAATGAATACTTTATTGAATGAACGGAGAATTCGGAATTATTTGAAAGGCATTGTAATGTATTATGTTGATTATATGAATCATGCTGCAAAAATGTCCAAGGTAGTGTTTTGGAGGAGAAACTAAGAATGGAGACACTGTATTTATTTGTAGATTATTGCCAGATGTCTCTCATTTAGCTGTTAAAATAGAACCCTAAAATTCGAGCATTTGGTATCTGCAGAAATACTGAGGCTTTTTTTTTTTTTTGGCTTTTTTTTTTTTTTTTTTAAATGAATCGTAGTATCACTTGGCTAAACAGACTGAGGATATGCTTTGACACCACAGGGTAACTCTGGGGCATTTCTTAATAGATTTTTTTCCTTGGGTAAAAGTGCATTAGAAAAGGGTAAACATATTTGGAGGTAAAAGTCCAGCAACGAAATAGTATTGGGACTTTGGTTTTAGATAAAAACAAAAGGGGATCTTTTCAGTCCCTCTGTAGAGAGAGTAAAATCTTTGGTTTCTTAGTTGCAACCACTTTTGTGCTTGTATCAATCATGACAGATCAAGTAAACATCAATCCGGGATAGGCCCCCCCACTGTGATATGGTAACGAGAGGCAGGCTTGGGGCTACAAAGTTTAGTTGTCCAGATCGCTTAGTTCGAAAAGGGTCAGATGGGAGGTGGGAGAGGGTGGGGGCTGGTGGTGGTTACTGTCTGAGCTTAAAAATGTGAAAAGAGAAAAATCATAGGTTCTGCCTAAAGACACCTGAGAAATGTAAGCTTGAGAGAAACTTTAGTTCAGTGTAATTCCTCAGTAGGATTTAGGGAATGAGGAGGCTGCAGGATATGGAAAGCACATTATCTAATTCCAGGTGAAAAAAGAGTGTATAAAGTATTTCTGTCATTCTGCATTGCTTGACCAGGTAATAATGAAGTAAACTTTTTTTGAGACGTGTACTGATTACTAAAGTGAATGGATTTGAAAGACGTACAAAGTGAAGAAATCACAAACTAATTTTTCTTGGTCACAGCTCTTTTGCTTTCATACTCCTTGTTGTATCTTGAAACTAAGCCAATAATGGGAATATTATAGAATCAATTTCAATTTAACCTTTCTTCCGGAGTCTGAGTGTTAATTATTTAGTACTAGAATATGTACAAATGACAGTGTCAAATGAACTATTTTGCTAGTTCCCTTGCCATGGAAGCAGGTTTGGAGAAACTGATTTAGTGCTAGCATTGTGCGAACACTTTTCTGATCTGTACCAGTTAAAAACCAGAGTTAAAAAAATGATACTTGATTTTTAAATGTACACAGCACCTATGAAGAATGCAATTTTAATCTGGATATATGTTGCTGCAGATTTTTCTAGTAGAGAAAATCCATTTCTTTGAATTACTCCTTGGTTCACATACTGCTGTATATAATGTGTCATCAAAAAATGTTTATTTTTATCTGAGAGGTCAGTGTCATACAGCTGGAACTTGCTGTTGAGTCAGCATAGGTTGTAGGCATTTTTTCAAGGGGGAAAAAGTTTCAGAAGTTGTTTCAGGAGATTTCTATGGGTTCCTACCTCTCTGTTCAAATGAGATGGCGATTCCCCCTCTTCTCTGGATAGTCTTTATAAGCCCAACAGAGCATGTTGCACATTTGGGAAGGTGGACCCTCCACAGCATCCACACGTGTCTTTTGTCTCATCTACCGTCTGGTACAACAATTTATTGCTTTCCAGTGTTCCTGTATGTTAAGGGCAACTGCTGTTATTTTGCATTGTCAAAAGCACCTAAGTAAAGCTATGAAACTGAATATATGAAACATGATTACAGACTTAAATCTCTGCTGGAATCCAAGCTCTTAGCCTTTGTTTATGGAAGGACATGAGATGACATGTCCATTTGTTTTGAGTTGAAACATGCTCTTTAGCCTGCAGATAATGCTGTGATTGCGAGATATTTATAAATAGCTTGATAGATAAATGAACAAAGAGCTAGGTCACTAGCAATGTAAAGTGGATTTACTTTGTATTAACTATGAATAAAAGCATTGAGAAAGAATATTCCTAAGAGAATGCCTCAGTATCTCTTTCAATTTTACCCTTTATTTAAAAAAAAAGTAGGCAACATATTAAGGCACGTATTAAACTATTAGCAGTAAGGTATCCATGGAAGTAAGTGGATTTTAACTAGAGTGATAATACTTGCTTTGATAAATACAAGTTTCTTCATTTACGTTGATCAGTTAAAGGTAATAAAAAAGCTGTTCTTTTGAAAAAGCAAACAAAACAAAGCTGCAAAAACACTAATAAAGTTATTCTCTTTCTTTTTCCTTCCCTCCCCCCATGTAAACCACACACCACTGCAGTTACTTAGTCCCAACAGGATTAGTAACTTTTCTCCTGTGGCAACGCCTCTGCATTTTAAGTAGCATGCATTGTTTGTAAGTCAGAAGTCCCAGGTAGTTGTTATATCCTTACCTTTGTTCATGTGACTTTTGTACATGGGGATTTTTAATCGAATTTTATGACAAAGGAAAGTATTTTTAGAATACTTTGTATTCAGCTGACTGAATAAGTGCCTGCAGTCATCTTGTTTTAGCACTTACGGTTAAATCCAATAGAGAGTCTATGACTTTGGTATCCCCTTAAAATTCTTTGGTATCCCCTTAAAATTCTTAAAAATATTCTGGCAGCTGCATTCAAGGAAGTTTTTCTTTTAGTCATGGAAACCTCTCCCAGTTATGGTAGACACCAGAAATTCCTTAGTTTTCAGAAACTTAAAAATATCCTGAGGCATTTATAGATTTTTTTTATTTTTTTATTTTTTGCACATGCTCAGTTTAGTTGTGGTGCCTTTTGGGTTGCCTCTGCAGATGACTACCAAAAACTGCACTGAAGCAGTCAGCAGGGCCTTGTTCAGTGGGTGGGTTCAGTGCAGATCTAACTCCTTCAGTGGTGGTGGACAGGAGAGCCTGCGTCCTGCACAGTGGCCTGGAAGTGACCACCCCTATGGCAGAGGCACCTCCTGCCTCCTCTGAACCTGTGCCTGATGCCCTCCTTCCTTTGGGACACTTGGAGGTGTTTGCAGCAGGCAAACCCTACATTTTCCCTTTTGAAGTCAAGCCACCAGGTAATGATGTGTTACAGTGTTTGGCCTCCATAGGCTTGTGGTTAGCCCTTCAGGCCAACTACTCAATGTACATCCTCATCACCAGACTGCAGAATTGAGCTCCTGTCTTCATGCTCTCCCTGGCCATGAGGAGCTTGCTATCCTTTGTTCCAGGCAGCAAAGTCTCAGGAGTCAGTGATGGAAAGCCCTTGCCCCAAGTTGCCGTAGCCTGATTGTCAAGTTACTCTGCCCGGAGATGGAAATATGGCTGTTGAACGTCCTTCAGGCTTAGGCAACCAGAAAGCCTTCTTATTTTGGGTGCTTTGTATCTGCTTCCTCTTCCAACTCCACTTTTAAACCAAAGTGCCTCAGGTTGCTGTGCTTCATTCCTAGCTCCGAGGTGAACAGCATGGCAGATGTCGTCAGAGTACAATTCTAGATGGGTCTTGTCAGTGACCCCAAAGTTCATTTCAAGCCCCTTATTCACATATGAGAGCAGAAGTTTGTGACAGAAGTGAAAAGAACCCAGTTCTGGAGATGCAGTACAGAGGTGTGAGGATCTCTTGTTTGGTGGATGAGGACCATCACAGATAGGAAGAGGTGTTAGGTGAGAGCAACAGACCATGCTGGTGCTAGAGCTGAGGTTACAGTGTGGCTTACCTGGTTATTGGTCAGAGGTTACTTCTGTAATTTGTGATTATCCTCGATATGTATGAGTATCTGCTGTGTCTCAAGATCATTTTCCTGCAAATGGTTGTGAATGTACTTTGCTTGTTCTCTTTTCAACTGCATTGTCCTTTTAGCTTCCCAGTGGGAACATTTTTGAGCTCTTGTCATTTGGGAGGGAGGCACATATTCATATCAGTCATTAGCAAAGTAAATGCACCTCTGGACTGTTTCTGCTGCATTACAGCATTTTTCAGTTGATTTTCTAACAAAGGCAGATTGCACCAAAGTCACCTGATAAACTGGTTTAGTTACACTGTAATCCCTGGGATTGAAATCTCCTTTCTGTGCTCAAGTAAGAGAACAAGAGTAAATAAGCAAATCCCATACAAACATATATTCCAATTTGCTTTCTCTTCAAATGAGCTGAGTACATCAGGGGAACCAGTGCTATTGTTAAAATTGCAGCCAACATCTGTGACTCTGACAACAGCCACTGAGATGTGTGTTTTTAATGTTCACCTTATCATCGAGTCAGTTCAGTAAAATCAGAATCTGGTGCTAGTAAGTTGACAAATCTTGACAAATCAAGCCAACATAGGGACTTATGGTTGGATAAGATTACATTTCAAAGGGTCCTTTTTTGGTTTTGTGTTTTGGTTTGGTTGTTGTGGGTTTTTTTATAATTAATTTTTTATAATTAATTACTCCTTTTTGTACTGCTGTGTTTTGTGTAGTCTCTTTTGTTGTGGGTTGTAGTGATTCTACTCATTTGGATGGAGATTTTTGCCTTAGTAAACACTGACCATTGCCATTTTTTTAAGTTTAGGAAAGGTTTTCAGTGACTGGTTAATACACTGCCATAGGTACAATTCAGTTTAAAAAAAAAAAAAAGAAAATTAACCTAAAAATCAAAATGAGTTGTTAAATAAAGGAATAGAGAAGCTGTTCTCTTAGATTATGTTTGAAATCCGGAAAGACCAATAACATATTTTTCACCATGACTTCTGCCATGGGTTCTTAAGGAGGTTCTATCAACTTCTCGAGAGGTGGATGTTGGATAATCGGACATGTGCGTCATATACTTTCTGATCTTAAGTAGCTACAGATAATTTTCCTCCACATCTTGAGATTTATTTTACCTTCCAAAATTAAGTTCTTGTTAGTTGTAAGAATGGATGTTCTTTATACTTGCATGAATGTCCAGTTCTGTTTTGGATTGCTAAATAATTTATGATGTTAATGTCTCATGACTGTAAACCTCAGAGCTCAACTAAGTTTTAAGAATATTTCAGCCTCTCAGGGGTTTACATTTCTTACATATACATTTGATATACTGTCTTTATGCTCTTGCACTGATTTAATTCAAAGTAGAAAAACTAATTGTAATTCAGTTTAAATTTAATTTAAGTATTTTTTTTTCAGTCTGGAGGGAGATGTCTGTCTTCCAAGGAAGGAGGAAGTCAGCAAGGGGAAGAAGTAAACAGTGAAAACCCAAAAAGATAGAACTTTTTTTGTGTTTTAAAGAAGTTGAGTCTGATTTTAATTTTTACATTATATATTAACTTCCAGGTACACCCACTGCCAGATTAAGCAGAGGCTTTTCCAATTTGCACCTATTTTGTGGCTATGTGAGTGTCTAAAGTCTGAAAACAGACCTGCTGTCAATGACTATGGATGTGTTTGGGGCTTTCTTCCACTGTGCTTTGAAAGCATAATTTTAGCTGCATTTATTAATTTGTAGCTCTATTTTTAGCAACACAATATACCGCACATCGGATTGTTGTACTTAGTAATAAGTCTCTCACAGAAAGATCAAATATTTGACTTTGATTTGAATAAGTAAGAGGAAATATAACTTATTTCCCATTGGCTGAATAAATAAATACTTGAATTACATTGGTTGGTTGATTTAAATAACAGTAAATTATTTAGTAAATAACAGAATTAGTTAGTGTAAGGTAAAAAAATAATTTCAAAACATACATGTAACAAACATTTTCATTAAAAGTGTGTAACTGAAAAGCTAGGACATTTATAAATTTGCTAAATTTACTATAAATCTTAAAACCCCTTTTATTTTCTAGGGTTTTTTGAACAGAGAAATTACAATTTCAGTAACCTTTTGATTGAGGTTTTATTTTTCCCTAAAAATTGAAAAAAACCCAAATCTCCAAAACCTCACAGATAGTGAGTGCTAATTTAACTCATTCATTATGCCTCATGCAATATTATGTCAACATCTACTACCCAGGGATGTGGGACACCCCTAGTGTTCCTCTGCACTGAGGCTGAAATCACCACGTTATTGCAGGTGCTGTGATTACGCAATAACTGCTGTCAGTATTTGGTTTTTTTTAACTAGGGATCACTTTTGTTTTAATTGATTTTCAGCTGCTAATCCCAGCTGCCATGTCTCTGGCCAATACTACGTGCAGGCCCAGGGCACAGGTGGGATGGTGCCTTCTGCCAGCCCCTGGCATGCTCCTGCGTGGGCGAGTGGGGCCCCAAAGGGTTTCTGTGCTGCACAGCCTGGGGACTCTTCTCTGTTTTACCACAGACACCTAGTTGGTGTCTGTCCCTGGCGGATTTACGTAAGAATATGTGGTAGAAGCAGCATCAAAAGCCTTTTGGAAATCAGTGGAGGATATCTCCCTTCTGAAATTCACGAAAGGGTGGAGTGGGATGGAGTGAGGAGGCACAGGTGACATAATGTTTTTCTTGGCCCTCACCATGCCTGGTATCAATGTCCATCAGAACGTTCCTGCT
>NW_009970726.1:2542143-2576909 GCF_000747805.2 Chaetura pelagica
CTCAAACCCCTAGCAGGTTGTCTGACCGACACACTCTTCCTCTGATACCAGATGCAAGCATTTAGGTTTTGGCTCGTGTACTGCCCTTCTATTTTATTTTTACCAAGTGCTTTCTGCACCGGAGGCTGCGTCAGGCGCGCTGCCTCCCGCCCGGCCAGCCCCGCAGGCACCTGCTGCTTCCTGGCACGCTGGGCTCCCGCAGCTCCCTTGCCCCGGCAGCTGACGGGCACTGCTGTGAGGACAGGGCTCCACACCACACTTTTCTAATCCCATCCTGAACAACTGGGTTAATCCCACAGCCAGCCTGGGACCTGACTGCAAGCCGGAGTCAGATTTCTTCCTGAGGCAGATGAATAGTTTTTGTTAATGCAGGACCATTGCAGAGGTTGTCTGTGGTGCTTGGTTGTTGCTGTACTTTAATTCCACAATGGATTTCACCATAGCATTAAGCATTTCTGTTATTTTGGTGGTGCTTTTTGCATATGTCTTTTTACTGTGCATGTTTTACCTTCTTTTTTCTTTACTAGGTCATGATCTCTGGTGTTGAGTATTAATCCTGTCACAAAAGGGTAGTTCTAGCCCATGTGCAAATGTTTGTTTATTCAATCCCCACCCGTTTTCCAGCATGCAACCATGAGAAACCAGTATTTTTCATATATGAGTCATTAATACACCCGGATGTGTAACAAAATTTCACACCAGCTGAGGCTATGCTGCATATGCACACTTACAGAAAATCTACACCGGGAGGAAGAGGGACTTGTGCTGCTTCTGGTCCTGTTGCTCCATGCTGGCAGCAGTCTGCTACCAAGGGGATGGATTTTGAGCAGGAGGTAGCCACTTGTGCTCCTGTGGCACAACCGAGAAGAAAAAGGAACTTCTCAGCTCTTTGCTGTTCGTCTGGGGCCTCTTCTGCCAGCCAGGTACAGCTCTGGTAAAGGACCAGGGCTTTCTTTTGTGGGGCTTGTGTAGGAGTTAATGGAAGCTTTTGGATAGATGTTTTGTTTTTTTGAAGATTGCTCCCTGAAAGATGGAATGTCCTGAAGCGTTCATCATTGTTATCCTATTGTCTCTACATGTTTCTAGGTTGATTTTGAAGGGCACAAAAAGCTTTAGGTTACTACAGTAGTTATTATATGTTTCTGAGAGTCTGAGTCTACAGAAGAAAGGCTTCCCTAGAACCATGTTAAAATACAATTTAATTTGATCTCACAGTTTCAAAATTTGTCATATGCTGTCCAAAAATGTAGAAACTTTCTTCTCTAATTATAGAGAGGGTTTATACGTAAGGTTTAATCTATTTATTGGAAGTCTTCCAGGATTCTGGAGTAACTGCTACTTTGTGGGCTTTTTCAGAATTGAAGGGGTTAGAAAACAGCAGACTTCTACCCCGAAGATACTTGGACAGTGAAGATGAGTGAGCTACTTTTTTCCCCACGTCTTCTCTTGCCTCTGCTGTAGTATTTTGGGTTTGAGATCTTTTTTCCCTTGTGCTGTGACAGCAGGTATTGCTTTGTTTTAAAGAAACTGAATTCACAAGTTCAGTCTTGTTTCTGCATGACTTAAACTTGTCTCAGAGTGGTTATTTTGCCAAGAATAGTTCCACTTATAATGTGTTAGTCAGATTTCTTTGTGACTGTGTTTTACAGGCAAAGCCAGCTTGGAATTTAGGGAAACTTTTAATAGTTCATGAAAGGAGAAGTGAGGAAATGAAGAAAAAAAAGTTCACAAGTGCTCAAACAGGTACTGGTGAGATGCTTCTCATGTTGGGTTTTTTTTAATGTACTTTTGTGGATTTCTCACAATCCCTTTTAGCAATGTATTACTAGAGAAAAAAGGGGTTGGGCTTTTAGTAATATATCATAGCTATGTGATTTTAAGTGCAAAAACTAGAGCAAGTAATTCTGAATTAATACCAAAAAGATTTCCTGTTTAAAGTGAACACTCTGTGAAGACTGTTTTTCCTAAGGAGGTGTATCACTTTTTAGTTTAGATGATTTATTTGCTGTGCAGCATTTTAAACACACCAGACTAAAATTAATGTGAGGTAAAACCTACAGATGTATTGAGTAGCTTGGCATAACAAGAGCAGTTTAGATAACCATTCAGTAGCTTATTGTGGTAAGATAAACATGGAATTCTAGGTATTTTCTGCAATAAAAGAACTTATGTGTTCTTTTGATCTGTGCTTTCTGCTGTGCTTGTCAGATGTCCCTAGATACTGCTGAAATGTCTAGGTTTTTGTCAGTGCCTTTCTCTTTGTGTTTGTTTTGGTTTGGTTTGGTTTTTTGTTGGTTGTTTTTGGTGTTTGTTTGTTTTAATTTTAGGATCACACTATTAGATTTTGAGAGCAGAATAGTTTTTCTAACTTCTTCTGAGAAAAGCCTTCAGACAAAAGTTATCAAGCCTTTCAAGTGAGGTTTGTCTAGCCACTGCTGCTTTGTTTTTGGCTTATCTTCCCTGTGGTTTGAAAACTTTCTTGAATGTCTAGGTTCTGTGATCTTTCAGAGGTCTTTTAAAATGCAATCGTCACTTCAAAATGTTCACTCTGCCTGCAAATAGTTTTGTTGGAGATGAGGGTGATGAGCTAGTTTTACTTACCTCAACAAGGACCTATGTTTGGAAAAGTAAGCTTACATATTGTTTTGCTGCTCATTGAACTAAAACAGCTAGCCTGATTTCAGACTGGTATCTCCGCCAACCCACAAAATCACCTGCAGTTGTTCACCTGTATTCAGCAAAGTAGCTGAGTCTGGTGGTGCCCTGTTTCAATAGACAGATTTAAGTTATTTTATCTGAAGTGTAAGAGAGAAGGGAAGTTACACAGGAAAGGAAAGCCTTGATTAGCCACAAAAAAACATTTGACCTTTTAAGTCAGAGGCTGATAGTTTAGGAGCCTTTTATGATTGCAGGTATAGCAGCAGCATGCCCTGGGTGTGCTGTGTGTTCTGGGTGTGCTGGGTGTTGCACTTAAAGCAGAACCATTGAAATCCTTTTGAAAACTAATGACCAGCACAGACTGCTGGGTTACCAGTATATGTGATGTCATGCTCAACAAAAAAACATAGGTTGTCTTATACATGACTAGACTGCCAAATAAATGGAGGATTTCCAATATTCTTGCTAATACCTGAGACATGTAAAGAGTCATAACCATAGCTCTGCTATTTGACCATTTGAAATTTCAGGCACTGAGAAGCACTGCAAAGAACAAATCTTTCCAGCCCCACAGCCCATGTTACATCTCTTATCTCTTCTGTCACTTTGTTCTCATCTAAGAGGAGGATCAGCCAGTTGTTTCTCATCTAAGCCCCTGCTTCAGACACACATTAGGCATGATGCTCAAATATCCCCCATGGAAGTGAAGCTGGTTGTCAGCAATGTGATAAAGGCACTTTTTTCCCCTCCTGCCTTTCCCAAAAGCTCCATGTAAATATGTGACAAAGCAGATGATGTGTAATAACCAAGCTCTTCCAATTTGAAAGGTCTCAATAAGTACGAATATACAAACATCAAAGTGACTTCAACATCCCAGGTGGGTGTTTGGGTTAACTGCAGTTCATTGCAGATTATTTCAAAAACATCTGATAAAATTGTAAATACAAGTGCTGTTTTTCAGCAATATTTTTTGACTGATAATGTGACTGCAGTTTGCTTCAGTGAGTCTGATCAAAAGAAAAGTGATACTGAGGTCTGAAGACACTGTGGGATTGTACTTTTCCTCAGCCTAATCCAAAAAGACACAATTTAAATACATTAATAATTCATCATATTGGAAATTTTCTTAAATAAGTACTGTACTACGAGCTCTCTTTGACTAGAAGGAGAGCAGCTACTATACCTTCACTTAGAAGAGACTGAGATATTCCTTCTTATCGGTAGAGCTGTTTCTTTCCTGCCGGATAGTGCTGTTCAGAAAGGATAAGGATAAGGGATAAGATCACAGGGCCTTTCCCCTCCTCTTTGGCCCCCTCTTTCATAATTAGCAGACTGAGAGTCAACAGGACAAAACCTGTATTTGTTTCTCTGACACATGGCTGTGCTACTTCACATAAAGGCCATGCAGTCTTAATCTAAGCAGTTTTGTACAATTTGAATTAATCCAGCCACTGGAAGCAGCTCATTGTTTGAAGATTTGCAGATACTGTTTCACAGGCCGAGAAACTTTTCAGAGGTTTGTTCAGCCACAGTATTAGTTAAACAAAATGAAAGCTAACCACGATGCAGTTGTTTTGCTTTTTATTTCTTTTGCAGGGTATGTGTTTGTCTTCCCTCATGCATTACAAGGCTGCCACAAATTATTTGTTGAAGTGCAGTGATCTTTACAGGAAGACTACCAGTAGCAAGTGCTTAGGAAACACTCTTGATAGCTGGAGATTGAAGATTATTGTAGCAGCAGGAAATTAGCTGAAGGACAAAATATCAAAAAGATGCAGATTGCTTCCAGCCTCAACCCCTTGTAGAGAAGCCAGAGGTGTTTGAGCCTCCTGCATGGCTGAACCATTGGAACAGGTCATCTGGCATGGTTTTAGTCCTGGGTGATAGCTGGTCTAGTGATAACAGCATAGTTTCTGCTCCTCCTCCTGGAAAATCAAAATCAAGAATGTGATTTACCTGCAGACATAGACGGGGGAAGGCCATCACCTGGGTATTTCCAAAAGGAGGTTTTAAGGATAATCATCAGGGTGCCTCGAGTCTTGCTGCTGCTTGGGACTAGGAGAGGGAGAAGTAGGTGATATTTAACTTTTGAAGAAATTCATGGATTGCTCAAAAAATTGGTAATAAAGTATTTTTGTCCTGGTTTGACAACTTGAGTTGAACACAAAATTGTTGAGTTTGCTTACTAAAGCTTTATATTTTTTGTAAATTTGTGACGAAATGCAAGTTTGCTTGGAAGGAGGTAAATACAGCTAGAAGTTAAAATTTTCCATATAGGAGAATGTTATATGTGGTCACCTCTTGGCACAGTTGTTTGGAGTATGTTAAAAGACAGCTTTTATAGAAATGTAGCTTTTTACTGGGATCTGAGCCTTGTTGAAGAAAATCTCTTTGCTTTGATTGCCAAACAATTGCATTACAGTCTTTTGCCATAGGACTTTGATATATTGTCCTGTCAGGTACACAGTATCTTATTACAAAATCAGAGTGTATCCCAGCCTCAAAGAGACTATTTTAATATATCTTTTGTTTCCTCAAAATTTCTTCATTAAAATACACAAAAAAGTTTGGCAAGCATATATTTAAAGATGTGAAGAGAGACAAGTGTTAGAATGGTGATTTTACAAAGAAAATTACATATAAAACAGGCAAGGAAATATTTCAGTCAGGTATGTAAACATATCCTTTGGGCTAAAAGATAAAGCCAAAGGTAATGAACTGCCAGACCAAAGTAACTACCTTAGGAAATGTGCACACGTGTTTGTGGGGACAAGCGTGTGCCCCACACACAGATCCTCTGCAGCCGAGTCTGCTGCGGATGCTGCAGAAGCACACAGAGGTCTGCAGAGCTGCTTTCTGGTGGTAGAGAGTAGAGCCAATTAATAAGTATGAGCATAGTGTAAATACATGATATATGTCAGATAAACATTCAGTGCTATGCTATATGGATCAAACTTTTCACACATAAGAGCTTAACAGAAAATACTGAGTTGGTATTGAGGGAACTGGCAGTGGCATTACAAACCTACAAGACCAAATGGTTTTGTGAACTTCTGCCTTCTCTTTTGAAAAAAATAATGGATAATAAATTACCTGCATTTGAGCAACCATGTGATCATGAGTGATATAAGTTGAAGAGCACCTCTGGACACCATCTGAACTGCTGTAGAAAGCGGGGACTTTGATTAGGTTGTCCATGGCCTTGTCAAGCTGAATCTTGAATATTCCTGGTGAAAGAGATTCTATCACTTCTCTGTTCATTGTATTGCAGGTTTTTGTTGTTACCATGATGAAGCTTCTTTTTTCTTATAGCCAGACAGAATTTCCAAGAACAGGGTAAGCTGAACCCTGGAAAACAGTAAGTCTGGTAGAGATTTAAGGATTTTTTGGACTTGAAGTTCGCAAGAGTTCCTAGTGTGACACTATTGTAAAAGGAGAAGGAGTTATTTTCCAGGAAGACAGCAATTAAGACTCAGGAGTAGTCTTATCTCTGGATGCCCACTGTGGCAAGAATGGGTGCTATAGTTTCAGGCTCAGTGTTGTTGAAGGGATGTTGAACCATGGGAGTGTTGCAGAAGGAAATCACCCCAAATGGTCTGAGATCTGGTGAAACTGTTTCTGAGAACCATGAATGTTTCAATCCATTGACCCTGTCAAAATAGAGAGCCTCCTTGGTTAGGAAATGTAAATCTCTTGAAGCAGGAGAAAATATACTGGATTTATGTTGGCTCTTTAGAACAGCAATGAAAATCATAACACAAACTATGGGTTATAACTGGAGAGTTGGGCAGATTCAGATCAGGAGTAATGCACCACATTTTTCACAGTAGAAGTGATTCATTCTTCTGATGAATTACCAAGGGAAGCAAGAGGTTCTTCATCTCTCTCAATCTTGCAACTATGACAGGTTGCTTTTCTAGCTGATATGCTTTAGTCAAACAAAAGTTGCAGATGAATAGGACTAACTGGCAGAGATTTATTGGTTCCTCCTTGGCCTCAGTTATACAACTGAGGCTCTTGGCTATTCATGCAATTTTATTGTTTCAAGGACTGTTCATAACAAACTGAGTTTGGCCTGAATATAGCACTGTTACAAGAATGAGCTGGTTCATAAATTAAAAAAGTTTTAGTTTTTAGAAATCTACATTACTTGAAAATTTAAGATACAAATAGGAGTTGTAAGTGAAATATTACAAGAAAATTAATTAAATAGAATTAACAATTTATAATTAGAATAACAGTATATATTTTCTTATTCTCCCAGTCAAGGTACAAATGTATAGCAATCATAAACAAGAACAAGAAAGGTCTGAGTGATCATTGCCTCAAATACTTCCCAGACTTAAAATGCCTTTAATTCAGAGGAATTTTCTACTGACACTTTAAATTTCTTCTCATTTATTCCGTGGTGAAGTTATTGCTTACAACAGTAAGAGTTCTTGCAATATTAGAGATCTCAGGATTCGTTCACCTGGAAACAGTTACTTCATAAGGTATTACCAGAGTCCCCCACTGCTTCATGTACTATTGCTTGCAACTGGTGGATCTGATACAGTAAATTTTTCTGAACATGGACAAAACCACAATACACTTTAAAGCAATCAAGAAGTAACTCACACCAAATTTTTGGGGCATGGTGGGATAAGGAAGAGACAAAAAGCTGTACTTCACTGTAGCAATGTTCAACAATGCATAGAGCTGTAATTGAAAATTGGACATTGCACCATGTTGACAACTACTTGCTGGTACAGCAGAATGAGAAATAGGAGTCTGTCAGGAGGAAGAAGGTGACAAAATCAGAATTGAGATTTTTGTGGGAGAATAAGAATGAAGTGGCATTGTCTGAGAATGAGTAACTCTTGTCAGGACTTGGGCCAGACACAGGAAAGGGGCAAATGCTACATTTGCTGAAGTAATACAAGAAATCTCTAAGCAAAAAATAGTTCTTGATATGCTCTCATAGCAGTATGTAAAAAAAAAAAAAAAAAGGAAGGGAAGCAATGTATTGCATATGTAATATTACAGGCTCAAGGCATAGCATTGATCTTCCTGAAAAGCACATACAATTTTAGAAGGGGTTAAGTGAACTCCTGCTGATTGCAGCCAAAGAGCCTGTGACTGAGGAGAGTGCTGCACAAAGCTGCTGAGGAGCCTAATGGTAGTAGCTGGGGGAAGGGTGACATGAACGATGTACAGGAGGTTTGTATGTCTGTGCCTGGGGAAATTAGGCTTTGATGTGGTTTTGTGTAGCCTTGCAGGAATGGGGATCTTCACTCCACTGGAAGGATAGTTGGGGTTTGGACTAATGGTTCTAGAACCTGAACTGTTCTACTTGATAATACGTTTACATGTGAAAATACAGTTTTCTTGTAAAACTTTCTTTGTCAAAACCATCAGCAAAACTGCAAGTTTTTTGTGATTTGTTATTTCCAATCATATGAGGGATAAATTGGTAGTATTGTCAGTTGTAAAGTTGTTATCCAGCTCTGCTTTCTTTTTGTAATGCCTGTCCTTCCTTCTTAAACCTTAATTCTGTTTTGAGCAAAACCAGTTTTGTAATAAGAGCTGATAATGGTCCGAGTTGTTTGTTTTTTTTCAAAGTTGTCTCTATCCAGTTTATACTTTGTCTAGTTTAGACAGTCTGCATTCATAAATAACCTATTGTTGCATTATACAGTAGCAAGCTTGACAGCAGTAAGCATGAGAGCTGTTTTTCCCATTCTCCATTGGCAGACTGACCACGTTTGTGTGGAAACCCCCCCAGAGGTTTGCCATCTCATTGTCAGCTGTATTGACTTTGTGAAATGAGCAGAGAAGTTCATCTCCAGGCTCTTTGGCTGGTGTTTAAATGCAGAGTACATGAATTAAAAAAAAAAAAAAAAAAAAAGTGCCATTATAAAGAATTTAGACATTTTCCTGTTTGTTTTTTTTTTCCCCCTGAAGTTTCAACCCAAATTATTCAATTAAATTAAGAATAAAAACCAGTCTCAACTTTATCCCAGCTTCAGCATGGTCCCTTTTTCACTTTAATTTGCTGGGTTCTTTTTTTTTTTTTTTTTTTTAAGAATCTGTTTTAACTGCACTTGCTGGTTTTGGAAGCAGAATTTTTGAAATGCCGTGAGGGATTTTTCTTCTGAGCTGAAAGCAGGAATAAAAAAAGGAATGCTGGAATGCTTTGAAAGTGCTTTTTTTTTCTCAAGGAGTACCAAATGAATATATAGACTGTGCAAATTTGGATCATTTTATATAAAACTCAACCATATTTAAAAAGACAAGTCAAAAGCTAATGCTGTGAGCATGGAGGTTCATTCACTGATATCATAAATATTTTGTTAAACAAAGGTTCTTCAAGTCTGCTACCAAAAACATTATTCCTTAGACCCTCCTGAAAAGAACCACCTTTGAAAGAAAATTTTCAGAAAGTTATTTCTGCTTTCCAGTTAATTGTGATCTAAAGCATTTTTTCTAGCCCAGAGTATGTCAAATTCTCTGTAACATTCATTCCTCACTTTTAAAAGGAATGAGTTTTTTGTTATTGAAAAAAGAAGACTAATGCACATTTCAGTTGTTATTAGAAGTGCTTTAATTTTACATCTGACATTAAATAAATAATTTAAGGGAAAACAGAGCATCCAGAGAAAGTGCCAATGAGTCAAGCGTTAAGAGTTCTTGGTGAGGCTGAATATTATTTGGCATAGGTTTTTTGAGTGTAACAACTACAACACACTTGGAGGATGTGGGTGGTGGAATCAACCAATTAATTACAACTCCACACCACTGCCATGTATTATGCAGTCCTGGGTTTCTTTCTCTGTACTCTTCTTGAGTATAGAGAGGCCTTGTTCTCAATGAAGTCTCCAGGCTGTGTGCAGAGCTTTGCAGCTGATGAGAAATGAACTTTCAATGTTTTATGCTGCTTGACCTGTATCATTATTTTTTCTGCCTGCAGTCCCCAGGCTGAGGATTGCTAGTGCTGTGTAAGTACTGTGAACAGCACTAGACTTATGGAAGACCTTTAAAACTATGTGTAAACCAGTATGAGACAGAGGGACCGTGGTTGTAAAGCTCCTTGAAAAGCACGCTGGAGTGCAAGATCAGTTTTTTCTTCCATCCTTTGACTCCTGTGCTGTTACTGACCCAGCACAATCACACTGACCACCCTCTCTGAAAATCCCCACCCTGTGTTTTGTTCCACCACTTGGTAAAATCTCAGTTCCATGATCTCTGAAGGCCTCTAGCCCTTTATTCACGGTCTGAAGGGATCACCTCTGAGTGTGGTGCACCTGTCTTTCCAAGGTCTGTGCTTGGCTTGCATGGCTCACTCCTGCCATGGAAGTGAGGCTGATACTTGAATGCATGCTACCAAATTTTTATCTGACATGCAAGCACAATGTATGTTTGAACTAATGCAATTTAATTTCTGAATAGAAATGGCACTTTAAAGCCATTTTCTTAGTAAAATTTCAAGGGATTGCTGCCTCCCCTTACTGTGGTGAGGCTGGAGAGCCTGGAGCAGTGGGGGAGGGATGGCTGTGAGAGCCTGGCTGAGCCTGGTGAAGTGGCGGGAGCAGCCCATGGACCTGTGCCATCAGCAGAGCGAGGCTGGGCAGCAGTGACCTTCAGTGTCCCTCAGCCATCATGTGCTGGCTCCTAGGGTCAGTGGTATCACCATGTGACCTTTCCCAGGGGAAAGCTTTCTCCCACGGCTTTTTTTTTGTGGAATTCTCTTGTATTCAGGCTTGGAGCGGAGGGGAATTTTGCACTCTGTTTATGCTAAGGGAGCATATTTACAGTTGCTGCCAGTGAAGCATTTTGTGCAGCATAATGCTATTTGGATAAGATGATAAGATGAGGACATCAGGGTTTATACCATTTTTAAAGTTCATGTAATTCTTTTAAATACTGAAAATGTTACTTAAAGGAATGTCTATATTCTGTTGTGTTGCAAGAATGAAACTATGGCACATTTTACTTGAGACCTTGAAAATATTTTCCTCTTTCTAATAAGATTGAAATAGCTTTCCAGCCACTTGCCTGGAAAGTTGGCAAGAAGGTGGAGAACAGTTACAGAGTTTTGCTATTTAAGTTAATTTATGTGATCATGTTTGTACCTGGATGAAGAGACATTTATTTACTCAGCTGCACAGAAGGAAATGCCAATTTTATGGGGAACAAATCTTGGAATGTGTTTACTTCTAATTGTTTTATTTGCTGAAAGATGAGGAAACTCATAGGCCTGAACCAAAATGAACATCAAAATGCCACTCAATATCTTAAAAAAAAAAAAAAAGCCAAGACATGGTCCACCACACCTACAATGGGTGGAGAATTTTACAGATCTGTGTTATAATATGTGGTGTTTTTTTGTAATGAAGGCAGCCATCATTTTAGAAAAAAAAAACCAACAACAACAACAACAAAAAAAGAAACAAAAAGTCCCAAAAGCAAACACACACAAACAACCAAAAAACCACAAAACAAATATCAATATAATTATTTTTTTGCCTTGGTCTGCAGTCCATGCATATTCAAGTGTTAGGGCTTTAAGTTGTATGAATCACAGAGAATTTGACATTTTAATGTATGTGAATCTTAATTCACATAAGAATTTTATATTCCTTAAAAGTGGTGACCAGCTTTATGTTCAATTTTAAATATGTAGGAACAGTAGCATCTATTACAGATACTATTTTAAATTTTGTGAAGTGAGCTAATACTTATTCAGCTGACGGGCCATGTCATGGAGGCTTTCTCCTCAAAACAAAAGGAAAAGAGAACAAAATCTCCTCCTGACAGAACTGAACCAAAGGTGGGTATTTGGGGCTGTGAGCACAATGGAGATGCATTTGGTTGGGAAGAAGGGCTTTCAGAAACGAGCTTCAAACATTTCCTGTCCCCAGGAAAGACAATTTTTGTCTTAGCTCTTCATCCAAAACGAAAAGGTAACTCCTGAAAGTGGTACAGCCATGTTTGTGCAGTGAGGGTCAAGGGCACTGTCCAAGCAGCTTTCCTAATATACCATGTGAGTGAAGTATTGCAGGTGGGATTTTAATTCATTCCTCTGACAGTGCAGATAAGCCATAAGGTTTAAAGCAAGTATGTCCAACTCTACCCAATTTCCTATGACCGTGGGGCAGGATAAGGCAGAAGGGTCATGGCCAGTGCTGTCACAATCTGGTGGGCCGTGCCTGCAGCCAGCTTCCTGAAAACAGAAGGAGCTTGAAAAGCCCATGTGCTGCTCATGGTTTTACCAGGGCTTCCAAGTCAAGAGTTTGTTACAGGAGCACAGCGGTAGTTACCTCCCCACTCAGCTCCCTAAATTTGGCCAGATCTGTGGTTCATGCAAATTTGGTCATGATAATTTTAATAATATCTGAAAAGTTGCAGTATTGGTTCACCAAGTCAGAATAGTTATATTTGACAGGCATTCAAATAAAATGGTATGAGAACAGTATAAAAACCTTGGACCTAACAAATGGGAAAATATCCTCCAGGATTTCCACAGAAAGCAGTAATAAAGGACAGGGTAATTTTGCTTTTTTATTAAAAACCAGAAAACAAAGCAGATGGGAGACATCTCAGATTTCTGTCTTACTGATGTGAAGCACTAAAGGGTTTTTTTTCTGTTTTTTGTTTTGAATGTGGGGTGGAGATAGATTAATGAGTTTTGGTTTAGCCTCCAGTTCTTACATGTCTTGCACTTGAAAACAGTGTTTTTCTCCTCATTTGTACCAGATGTTACACTCTGGAGAATAATTTCTTAGTATTTTCCAAGTTCATTGAACTGCCTTGTATTTTAATGATGTTGGTTAGGAAATGTTCTAGTTCATAGCCAATGATGTACCTAAGGCTGTTTATAGACTGCAGTATGGGATCCATCACAACTGGAAAGGCTTAGGAAGATGAAACTTGATCCTTTTAGACAGCTGTGTATTTGAACTGAGGAGGAACAATCACAAGAGGAAGGATGACACTCATTTTTTTACATGAGGAAAAGTTGGGGAGTTTGCAGTAATTTAAGCAATTCTTCAGGATTTACAATGTCTGAATGATCCCCAGGTAGCAGGGCAGTGCACAGTCAGTTCAGAAGGCTGATGACTTGCTTAAGCTGAGTATGTTAAGGTGATTTAGGTAGTACCTTCAAGCATATTCTTTTTTTCCTTTACAGAGATGGCTTAGTGAAATATGAATAATTTCCTGATGGATTTCTTTTGTCTTCTCTTTGTGGACGGGATCTAACACTAGACATTTTTCTGAAATTCTCAGTTCCCTTGCCAAGTATTATTTCCAGCAAACTAATAGTTAGAGATCATTCACTATTACTCACTCCATTATACTTTTCCCTTTGTTTTGTAACATGTTTCTCTGCTTGCTTCTTTCACTTTCCTTTATGCACCCATTAAGCCCTGAACAAGCTGCTTGAATTAGTTTGTCCCTTAAGATTTTCTGCCTTTAAATCCCTCTTGCAGACTGGCACATTCCTGGGTGAGATCTGTGTGTACCATGGCATTTTTGTGGACTAACCGGGTGCAGCTGCATGGCTAGTTAGCACAAGCAATCTCACTAATTAATAGAGGCTCCCCTTAGGGAGTGGAATCTACAGTTCAATACTCACCCTTCTGAAGGAGTTACCTAAAATGGATCAGATGACATGTGTCTTAAAAATGCCCACTGAATTTTATGGGAACCCAGAGTGACAAGCTCAGTTGTGACAGTCTATGATGTAGGTGTCCCAGTTTAGAAAAGATCAGTGTTTGAATAATTTTCTCTTCTAAAGATTTGTAATTTGTGGAGTTAGTGCATTGCTGCCCTTTACTTGTTTTTCTTAAGGTTTGAGCTTTGTGGGGAAGGGGCCATCTAAATTCTAGTTTGCCTGGAGCTTAATGTATAGTGGATTCTGTCATTATGTTGGTTAATTAGGGTAATTACAATATTTAGAACTTGGGCTCAAGGGTCAAGGCTGACAAAAACACAGGTGTTACAGAGCAACACAAGGGCTGCAAAACTAATTTCAAAATCCAGAATTCTTACTGGAGGATCTTGTGCTGTTTCATGAAAAATACTGAGATATCTGAGGGTCTTTTAGATAAACTAAGTTTAGATAAATTAGTTTTAAAAGAGCTGCATCAGTCAGGTTGCAAATAGAAAGCATTAAATGCAGTGGCATGGTGGATTTCTTTTACACAGCAACACCATTGTGGAAGTAGTTAAAAAAACAGTAGAAGGAAGAAACAAAATACGGTTGAGTAGTTCAAATATGAGGATATATAAAATGTCACACAGGGCATAGAATCAAATAGTAGCTGGGAAGGATGCCAGAAAGACTTATGGTTTCAGCTCAGGGTACTTTTAGTTATGTGTCTTTTTTTTTTTTTTTTTTTTTTTTTTTTTAAGTACCTTTTTTTTCTTCTATGGCCTCTCCTTCAGGAGCATCTTGTGTAGTTATTACTGAATGGCTGCTTGCGATGAAAGATGATTACTTTATAGCCATGGTGGTTTCTGCTAGATGTGTTTCTTGATTGGGAACTGATTGCTCTTGTGTTTGTTCTAATATAATCCAGATAAGAATAAATAAATTATTCTTAAACTAGGCAGATAACTCACAGAAAAGCTACATAAAGACCAGATAACAATTACTATTATACATAGAACTTTTAACCTTTAAAAATCCTTAAAGTAAAATACTTAAAGTGTACTTATATACATGCTCACGTGAAAGCTTTTATATATATAGAATATGTATAATTAATCTGTAATATTATATATAATCTGTATGTTATCTGCCTATATATTAAGGGGTATGTATTTGTGTATATGTATGCATGTATATTTATGTAAAGATTATTATAAACATGCTTATTGGGCTTTCCCTGTGAGGTAGGTGCTTGAGAACCCTGTGAAGTATGATCCCTGCTTGATATTTAGGTGCAACAGGAACAGAGTGGCAGGTGGTGTCAGTTGATGTCTTGTTTGTTAAACTGTTCAAAATTTGGGATTTCTTGGAAACTGAAATTGGTAAGATTCAAATAATTTAAAAATCTATATGTAAAAATATAATCCGAATCTATAAGATACAAAATCATTCAATTACAGTTTGCATAGTGACTGCTCTCTTGTAAAACTTTGAGGCTAGGCAATGGTAGTTGAGAACCGGATGTAAGTTGATCTTTCAGTTGGCAGGGTTTTGTCCAGTGTAGAGTTGAAAGGGAATTGCAATCTGGAAGCTTAACATTTTGTATAGACCTAAAGTTTGCTCAGTGGGATAACTGAGGGGGTATATGATGGAGGGGAGGATGAAGAGGCAAGTTGCAGAGCTGCAAATTTCCAGGGACTGGGAGAGAGTTTTGGGGAAGCCATCACTATTTGCATCCATGTTCTTACCCTCTTGCCTGGGTACTTCCTTCAAGCTGTTGATGGAAACAGGTTACTGGAGTAGGTGAACCTGTAGTATGGTCCTTTTTATTCCTGAAATAATCTTTAGGCCCCAGTAACCCATAGATGGCTGGGAGCACGTACAACATAGCTCTGGGAGAAGCACCATGTTTGGGGAGAACAGGGAAGACTTTGCCATTTCAGTCCTCTGCTGTAAGCACTGAGCTCAGAATGTCTCCAGCTCTCCAGATCTCACCAGGTTGCCTTTCTCCAACAGCTCTCTGGTATCTTGCTTCAAGTAATTTTTCTTCTTCCCAGAAGTTTTTGTTGTAAGTATTTTCTCCTTGTTCATACTACTGTTTGAACTGCTTCTTGGGGATGCTTTGACCATCTGCTTCCATGACTTGGAAAAGCAGTTTTCCTTTATTTCAAGAGCTGGTCTACAATACAAGTGAAAGCCTGTTGGCATGCAGGTGGCTTGCTCCATTTTAAGTATGAAAGTCAGAGGAATGGGAGGCAGAAGTGTACTGTTGAAAATTTTCCAGCTCCATCTATGCTTGTGTTACACGAAGTTAAACTCTCACCTACTTAGGGACATACAGCTTATATCATTTTACATATGAGCTTTGACTTTGTCCTGCTAAATTGAGCTTGAGCCTTTGAGACTTAAATGTCAGAGGCAGAGTAGGTCACAGCAGCATAAGAGCATATGTTAAAGTTGCCCATACTATTAAATTTTTGCTTTACTATAGCTGCTGTTGCCTTTTTAGAAACACTACTGACTAAGAATTTGAACTTCGTCTTCTGCAAGTGATAAATGAATCATTAGACAGAAGGCTTAGAAAAAAAATTCCTTTTTGTTTCAGTTTATTTATTCTCTTTCTGATATGGTTGTACATTTGGTCAATATTTTATCTCTTGGTTGGTTTGTTGTTGGCTTTTTCAGAAAAAAAACCCCTGTAAATCCACAACAGTAACAAGTAATCCAGTAGTCCTAAACTGCTTTTCCTTGTTGACATATTTTGAAAGAGAAGGTATATTGGTACTGATTTAGAGAGACCTGTATTTACATAATTACAAATTCAATTTAGAATAAGTTAACATTACTTAATGTACTTTTATAATGCTAATAGGATTTGATGGTCTGACTTCTGTTTCTCCCCTAAGAATGCATAAATTCACAATAGAAAACTTATTTTGTAATATATTTATCTAAATACTCTGTTCAGTAAGATTGTTACCCACCTGAAAGCTTTGTGTACTTTGGGATGCTTGCTTATGGGGGTAAAGGCCTTTCCTTAGAATATGCTCTTAGTGCCTCTCTATGATTTTCAGTGCTTTGTCACTGAATGTTGTTTTGGCCACAGAAGGTTATCAAAACCCAAATGAACTGGGCAAAGAATTTGCTTGTGACCTATGATATTTTTCTTTCTGTGGACTTACTCATGAACTAAATCTTCCTTTGATAGCAGGGGATGAGAGTAGTGTGTAGGCTTTGAATCCTTAGAAATTATTCTAGCAAAGAGACTAAATCCATGTTCTGTGGCCAGCATTTTCATGAATAACTTTGCTTGAGATGTCTGATTTGTAAACCTGGAAAATAAGGAATAGGAGTGTGTGAGCTGCTTTTGAGGTTTTGTGGCCAAGTGCCTTTCTGGTTCCCTTTCCTGGAGGATTTGTGGCCAGCGGTGAGTAAGTAGGGGTTTGGCTCTTAGTGATCATGAACATTGTGTCAAACCATAAAAAAGATGAAAATATGTACAATTGATGGTAGTCTGGTGCATAGTTTAGTTTAGTAATAATTCTGGCTCTTTTTAGTGTGTAATTACATACAGAAGTGGGCACTTTTAAGCTGTGTTTAAACTGTTCCTTGCTACTCGAATGTAATAAGCTACATGCAAACTTGATAGTTGGTGTGATCCTCCAACTTAAAAACAGTCTGTTGCTGAGCACACTGTACCTTTCTTGCCTGCATGAGGCTCTTGAACTGATGCTTTCTAACTCTGGAGCTTTGTTTTCCTGAGAATGCCTGAGGAGAAGTCTCAACCAAAGAACACTTTAATGAGATTTATAAGGTAGTGCAGTAACATGTGAGGGAGAAGGAAAATAATAAGGTAATTTTCAAAACCAAAAATAATCCATTCCTTTTCCAAACCTTGGAAATGTTGTCCAGGCTCTTAAGACTGTTGCTATCTAACTGCCCTGATCATGTATGCATGCAGCACGTTATTTCCAGCACTGTTTAATCACCAGCATAGAAGCTCCAATCTCACTACTGGGACAAGTAGTGTCTTTTTGGCCAGCTTTTATTAGATTAACAGAAACAAGGAAGGCCTGCAACTCATGTCTCCAACGAGGCAGGGGTATTTCCCATTTCTATCAGAACACAATGAAAGAAGCACATTCTCCTAATTTTTTTTTGCAAAACCTTTTGGATCTTTGTGGACCTGCTGCTTCCATCTTCAGCAGTGGCTGCAGCCTTTAGCTGCGTGGCCTGACTGGCCATCAGTTACCTCAACACACATTTCTCACTGCATAAACCATGAAGCTCATCATAGAAGTGAGAGGTAAGCTAGGTAAAGTTTAGCAAATGTAGTGGTAAGGAGTGAGGACTGTTTTGGACAGAAAATATAAGCTCAGAGGGCAGGAATGGGAAGATACCCAGGTTTAAAACTGCTTTTTCCTCCTGTCCTGAGAACAAAGGTGCCCTCTGAGCAGCTATTTGTGGTCAGTCCTCCTGAATACTTCCTCTGGAATAATGAGAGGAGCAAAGGGCAGGGACAGGTTGCCTCACACGTAGTTCCTCCCTCCTCAGTAAGGGAGTAAGGTCATATCAGTCCCTTGGCCACATAGCATTGCCAGGAGAGCATGTGTCTGGGAAACAAGTATTGGGGAAAAAAACCCACAAATGTAGTAAAATGTAGTAAAGAAATGAAGTAATCAATAAATGGTATTGTATAGAGAGGGAGTTATATGTTTTTAGTCTTTTTTTTTTTTTCAACAGACTTTATTCAAGGGAAATTCTTTCTAATAAAGAAAATAGGCAGAGGATTCAGCTTAAACTGTGATACTTCACTGCACAGAGGGAAATTCCTCCTCTGTGCAGTAGGAAATACCATAAATGCATTCCTTGTGAGGTGTAACTACTGTACATACCAAATACGAACCCAAACTTTTCAGGAAAAAACATGAGCTTTCAAATAGACTCAGTGGTTAAAACAAGTTAAATTTAATAATTTTTTTAGCAGCAGAAAACACACATCCTGGCTGCACTGTGTGGATTGTTGGGTAGTTCCTCAGGCAGTTCCCAGAGGCATTTTGTCTTTGTCCTTGTGCTTTTGAGCATTTGCAAGGTGAAATCACACGAGGTCCTGTGGCTTTGCCAGCTTTGCAGTTTGCAAGGTGTACACATGAAGTGAAATGATGTGATCAAAAAGAGAGACTTGGACACACCTCTGTGTATTCATGTGAGTCAGGGTGAAGCAAATAAACCTCTTCATTATCTGCTAATGCTGGAAACAGGCAGTAACTGCAGGGTGGAAATGAAATGCTACGTAAACAGGCAGTTAACTGCAGGATGGAAATGAAATGCTATGTATCCACGTTGCCTCACTGGCTGTTGTTGGCCTGGTGCTGAGCAGGGGTCAAGAAACTTGTGCCCCACGATTACTCATGTTACTTCTGATCTGCAAATCTGGTGGCTGAGTGGTGGGTCTGTGCCTCCCTGCCCTGGTGTGAGCACCGCTCTCCCTTCTCCCCTGCAGCTGCTGCCGCCAGCTTTTCCAGAGCCTGCCTTCATCTGAGGGAGGACGCAGATGCTGAAGTGACAACATGTGCAGCAGAAGCACAAATGGGGATGATTTAATGCAGCGGGCAAAGCTCTGTCACTTGGGTCTGTGTCAGGGAACTTTGCATCTCCCTTTCTTGAAACTAATGTTTGGTGGAAGTGGCTGTATGTGACACTGCTACTTGTGCTGGTCCTGTCATAGGTCCTGTCCTCCTGTGTGTCTGCATATCTCATCCTAGCATGGATATTCCTTAGTCTGGGAAATTTGGTGTCTCTCCTCTTCCTAGGTGTTATTAAAGAAGGACAATATTGCTGAGTGAACATCAAGCATTCTGATGTCCAGTTTTGTACAGATGCTCCAGGGCTGATGCAGACCTAAGGGAAGGCACTCTTACTTGCCACAAAGATAGCTGGAAGCATTTGGAAGTTGATCTCTCTCACACACACATGATGTTCAAGATGTGCTATCCTTGCCCTGGTGTTAAGATTTTAAGACCTACATCTCTTTTGCAACCATGTTTGAGATAGCTGATCTGTGTAGCAGTTGAGTGTACTGTGTCCCTGAGATAGTGACATGGGGCTGGGGATGATGCTAGGTATAGAGCACAACTAGGTTGATTCCTCCTTTTTTGGGTGTTCTTGTTCACTACAAGAGGATTGGTTCTATCACTGTCACAGGATTGGCTTAAATGTGCTTTAGCCTGTCATGCAGCATGTGACAATGAAGAGGAATACCAGAATACTGACAGCTCCAGGTGGAGAGAAATAGAAGTATCTTATTCACAGTGTTCTTCAGAAATTAAACTGCAACTTCAGTTTTAAGACCTTCAGTCTGACAAGTAAATATGTGTTAAGAGAATAAAAGCAGGCCATTGCTTGCCAGTGGTGTTAAAAGCAGGTAGGGTGAAGGAGGGGGTTCTGCTTTCAAACTAGGCAGGTCCACAAACATGATAGCATCTGGTAGCCACCAAGAAGCTTGCCTGCTGTGTCTTAGACTGCTCCACACTAGCTAAAAATACATTTCACTTGTTTCCCCCCAGCCATTTCATCCCCATCTCCCTGGAGTGTCCTCTTTAACTAGATTTAAGAAGCCAGAGGGAAGAGGGGTGGTCTGTAATCTTGAAAGAACACAGAGACGAAAACCAGGCAGTTTGTGGTCTTGCCCAAGGACTCCAGAAGAGTAGCAGTGAAGGCAGAAGCTGAGGCTGCCTCACAACCCAGGGGAACACCATGGCATGAGCAGAGCTGGATCTGTGGGACCATCACCTCTGTGGGCATAGAGTCTGCTCCATCTCCTGTTGCTGTGTCCATCTCACTGGATGGACCACGCAGTCTGGGAACAAGACCCAGAGTAAACCTGGGATTTCTGATGAGGGCCAGTGCTGTGGCAAGGAAGAAGCCAGCTGGTCAGCCTTGTCATGGCCCTTTCAGATCTCACACAAAGGCTTGTAATTACATTTGGCTTGGATTTAAATAATACATGGAAAGCCAAGTCTATGATCACGCATTTAAATATGGCAACTACTCTGCTTTTCTGGTTTAGTGAGGACTGTGTGAATCAAAAATACCTTGCTCATCTGCAAAAAGGCTTAGTCCCAGCAAATCATGGCTTTAATTACAGGAAATAATCATAAACTACTTTATATGCAATTAAAGACACTTTCTTTTGGAGATATTTTTGTAATTTGTATTTTTTCCTAAAACAAATCATCCAAAATACTGTACTCTTTCATGCCTGCAGTGCAACTTTTACTTGCATATAAATTGATTCTTTGAAATGCAGCTTTCTTTTTATATAATTGAAGCTTGAGACTATTTTACCTTTATTTAGGTAATTGATTAGTAGGACAGATTATGGCCCTGGGTTGGTAGTAGGAGCTAAAAGTTTTATGCTGTAGTTTGCTCATTTAGATAATTGTATTAATTTAGAATGTAAGTTTACACAATTACAACGGCATTTTTTAAAATGCCAAGATCATTTATGTTAATGTCTAATTAGCCTCTAATCAAATGCTGAAACTGTTTGAAACAGAAGATACTTTTCCCACTGAAATTTGATATAATGCTGGTCCAGAGCCCATTAGTCTCATGGGAACACCAGTGTTGGCTTTGGACCATGCTCATGATTTTATTGATTTATTGAAACACAGCAACCCATTAAGAACAACATTCAAATTCAAACTGAACGCTCATGAAGCCCAGAGCTTTCCTGAGCAGCTACAAACAAGTAATAAAGTATTTCATGTCAGTGGTAGACTTGAAGACTAGGGGAAAATGTGTCCTGAAGGATTTGTGCCCCTGTGGTATCTACAACCCATGACATGGGAAGAAGAAAAAGGAAGACATTTTGTTTTATTTTTCTCAAAGTGACAGTTTGGGGAAGATCCTTCGCCTGTAATGAGTATCTGTGACTGAAGAACAGAAACTAAGTGAACATTCAGGAAATTGTCAGCATGATCTTTTCTGCTTGACAGCTGGGATGAGGAGCTGTGTTACTTTCAGTCCAGATTCAGGCTGGAGCCTCTCTGATGTCTGCCTCTGTCAGGAGGCTTATGTCCCTCAGAGGGGGTAGGTCACATTTCCTAACTTAGCTGTCTGCAGTAAAGAGAGAAATCACCCTGAAGAGAGATGGGGACAGAGGCCCTCTTGGAAATTTGTGGGCTGAGGAGGAACAAGCAGCACATCTTGAAAAAATGAGATCCCTTCCCGGAGTGCTTTGATATCAGAGGCATTTGATTGTTTTTTGTAAATGTATAAGGTTGATGAAAAAGAAGGGCACAAAGGGACTAGTTAAAGTGGAGTCTGGTGTAAGGCCAGCTGGTGTGAGTTGGCCAAGGTGAATTTAAGCAAGAGGCTCTTGCTGTCAGAGCAGCTGAAATGCAGTTCTGGAGCAGTGTGAGCAAAGAGATTGCTTCCAAAAATCAATCACCTCCTATGCCTGATTGCCTGCAAGGAATGGGAGTGAAAATCCAGCAGAAGTTGTTACGCCTGTGTGCTCCCACGGCCATTACGGCTGAGCCGTCCCAGTGCCATCCTCCTTAGAAAATGCATGATTGGATTATTGAGAGGATATGGCTGGATTATGGAAAAACTGTCACAGTTGTCTAGAGGCTGCCTTGGGAAACCTCCTGCCTCAAAACTTGGTCTGTCCATGAAGCAAACTTCACAGGACTACATTTTACCACCCACTGGTGCCACCGCTGAAGCGCTGGGAACAGACAGGGGCTCAGCCACCTGAGCAAAGCAGGAATTCATACACCTCTGTGAGTACTGCTTGTGCTTTAGATCAGTCCTGATCTGAAACATGACCTGGGGAATTTACAGAATCCTTTAATTCAGCTGTCAAAACTATGCAAACTTAATTATAGGCTGGATTTGCCATAAAAGCAAAACACACTGTGTTTTCCCTCAGGATTTGTATTTGTTTTTGGAAATGCTTCAGCCCTTCAGTCCATGCAGATAATGCCAATAGGGAAAATCACTAGTGAAGCGTAGTTTTACAGGTGGTTTTGGGTGAATTTTCCATCAACTTTATGTGCCTGTACCATATAATTATATTATTTTCTCAGCCACTAACTTCCACTCTGAAGCATGAGATATTGAATTCCTTCTGGCTTTACTGTTTGCATCTGTTACCCTTGTGTACGTGCCTGGTTAACATGCCTCAGTTTGTGGGGTGCCCTGTGGCCCCTGGATGGGGTGCAGAGGTGGAGGTCCCCAAGTGAGGAGCAGAGGTCCCTGTGGAGGCCAGGGTAGACGCAGGCTTGAGGGGACAAAGCGAGCTGGAGGTGGAAGCTACAAGAGCCAAGAGACCGTGTGCGACTCTCAGTGGCTCTGCCTGTACTTAATATGAGGAATACCATGAATGTTGGTAGTAATGGCATTAGTTAAGGAAATGAAAGCTCTCAGGATTTTAGTTTCTTAAAGCCAAACAGCCATGAAAATCTGTTTGTTGAAGGAGAAAGGCACAGGCTTCAGTGAAGCGTGTCAGTGCCAGTTGTGAGATGAGGGTATCCAAGGCCCTTATAATCAGATTCCTCTTTTTGTGATCTTAGTCAAGCCATTTATCCAATAAGCATAAATCAGCTGTTTCCATCAATTTTTAGTCCAGCAAGGTTAACTTAGGGTAAAAATGCACATTATGGCTTTACTGATCTAACAACCCACTATCCTTCTTTATCCTTCTTTCTCACACACTTATTAAAGACTCACTGAAACAGGAGAAGATTAACCTTGGTGTTGGGGAGTGAGAGGAGAAGGCGTATTGTTTCACCTTGTGCATCAGGAGGGAGATGGGGATATGTGGCTGGGATGGGGGCAGAAGAACTGAGGAGTCTTCTCCCCTTCTGGCTGCACTGAGCTGTTAGATCAGCTGAGCCATAAACATGTGTTCAGCCTTGGGTTAGCTCAGGATGTAATCCTTCATTTTTGCCCTTCCCAAGCAGTCACTTATGAAGCTCTTTTACTAATAGCAAAAATATTTATTCAGATACAAGTATAACCATTTGTTTCACTTGTCCCCTCAGAGACACGTAAGTAGGTCCCATTTAAGTAAATGAGAATGCTGCACACCTAATTAGAGACAGAGTTAAGTTCATAGTCCTGTGCCAAAATACCACATCATGAACTAAAGCTCATGGAAACTTAATACAGAGCCACAATTTATTTGCTGTATTTAAATCAGACTTTAAAAAATAAATGAAAGACAATGCACCCAATAAAAATTCTGCAATCCAGACTGTAATAATAAATCACATACGGGGATCCTAGTGCAGATGAAGGTAAAATTTTAAGTGCATTGACACTAATGTCTTAGTGCCTCTTGACTTTCTTTGGTAATGTGCTTGAAGACTTAATTTACTAGCAAAGTAGGTTGTTTGGGATTTCCTGCTTCCCCCAGACACTGGTGATTTGATCAGCCCTTGGGACAATACAAAAATATACTCAGCTGGATTTCTCTGTTGGCCTTAGCCACCTCCTTTTTTCATCTGCCTCCCAAAGCCATGTCTGTGTTTCTTGCTGACCTGTCTGCAGTACACATCCTCAGCAGGTGCACTGGCTTATTTGGCTTTTAGACTTGTTTCTTAAGAGCAGCAGGTTTATGGGATTGATTATGTGTCTTTTTGTCTGCAAAACTGTCTTGGCCAATTTCATGGCAGTTTGAAAGGAGAATAGCTGTCCTGTCATGATAGGATACCTTACCTGTGATTGGTAATTATCATAGGTAATAGGGAGATACCTATCAATTACCCCTGGGTCAGAGGGTAGAGGAGGCAGTGCCAGGTGCACGCCCTGAGCTGCCCAAGCCCACCTCGGGAGGGAGGCAGGGGCAGAGCTGCAGCAAACCCCAGGCAGCCCCTGTGTCTCTCCAGATTGAGGATGTCAGAATCTTTCTGGTAGAGGGAGTGTGGATGGGTTTCACAGTGTCGTGGTGAGTAGGCGAGGAGGGGTTAGGAAACAAAGGGTATGAATGAAAGGGAAAACCATTTTCAGAGCTGCTTGTTTTTCAGAATTCCTCTCGCCCTCCCCCAACCGTTCTTGTTTCATGTGACTTCGACTCCTTCCACTGAATGGTGGCAACATGATGATCTTTGTTGAAGTGGCTGGTTACATTTATTAAGAAGGTGTCTGATGGTGGCAAATCAATAGCAACAATTGATTTGCAGCTTTTTCTGTGCTTTGCAAGAGGCATGCAAGTTTCATTTGCACTAACTGATAGAAGCAAGTGGGGGGAAACAAGTTCATAAGTTAAGTAATAATTATTAGTGTACAGCAATAAAACACAGACATTTATTGAAGAAAATTAATTTCTGATATTACATATTGCAATACCATACATAAATGGTAATTTATTTAACATCCTTGGAGAAATAAAACAGTATTGACACCTGCATAAATACTCCAAATATATAATTTCAACAGCTTTTTTGCTCCATTATTTGCATTAGATTGATGTGGACTGTCTGCAATTGTATGGGTTTAGCTGTAACTTAAAGCTGGGAAAAAAGTAAGATGTACATTCTGTCTGTAACTACTTTTATGTCCTGTGTACCCATATTCTCATTGCTTTAAAAAGTATTTGCACACGTGCAAGAAGCACAAGACTGGCTACTAACGTGCTGATTACTCCCTCTTATTGTTTTGGAGAATTTAGCAACTTCTTTATAGAGACTTTTTGTTCGTTCTACGTTTTTTTCCTAGGCTTACCTTAAGATCTCATTTTGCAGGCTACTGTACATGTGTTTGTATTTCAGGGCACCAGTATTATAGTACCATGGATGTTAGGCAGGTTTCTTGAAGTTAAGTGTATGTGTGCTTCTGCAAAGTTTGAAGAGAAACAAGGAGACATTGAACTGACATCTGAAAAACAATACCTTCATTTTCATTAGAGGTGAGAACTGAAATGTTCCTGAGAAGGTTGCAGGCAGGTTTCATGGACAGCAAGCGCACCAGGGACTGATCTATGAGCACCTTATGTCTGCTAGGTCAGAGCATAAATATGTTTAATCTTATATATCACAGTAATGAAGGCAGAGCAGTGGCAAGCAGACACCTGGTTGGCCAGCAGATTGAAGGAGTGAGGAGAAAATTCATGCTTCTTCTTTGATCTTGCAGGTCAAGCTTATGGTTCTACTATGCCTGAAATTAGAGTAGGAAAAAGGGATGTAATGCGTGTAATCAGAAATTAGATTATAGTGGTATGTTACTGATGAAAAAGATAATTAATTTATGATGTTTACTCTGTGATTAGTTATTTTATTTTCTATGAGGGAGTCTTGCTTTTCTGTTTGGTGGGTAGATTTCATCTGTAGCCCAGTTTGCTTATCCCAACCCACCCCTCCAGTCTGTGTGTGTCAGGAGAAGAGTCCTGTATATAATTGTTCCCAAGCGAAGTCTTTGCTGCCTGCAAACAGCAGTGGAGAGTCATTTAGTGCTTATATGGTGCCTCCTCTAGAGACAAGCTCCTTCCCTCCTGTTCATTATTTAATGTTCATTTGATTTGGGGGCATTAAAAAAACCCCAAAGAGAATTGGGCATGGTTCTCCACATCAACTGTTCCTGCCCTGCAGGTATGAGAGGAATAGTTTCTTTTCAATAGGAAGAGTAGCCAGGGGCCTTTTAGACAATTACTGCAGTGGTGTGTAGGCCACAGCAAAAGAAGGATTACTTCTGTCTTCCATAGTGAATATTAACTACTGCTGTGCTACACAAATGGGCCTTTTATATTATGTCTGCTTTGATACTCTAAGGAAATGAGAATAATTGAAGTGACATAGCCCTGGTAATAATTAGGTGAGTTATCTTCACATGGTTATTATCAAGAGCATTTTCTTTTTATACTA
This sequence comes from Chaetura pelagica, assembly GCF_000747805.2. Classification (NCBI taxonomy): domain Eukaryota; kingdom Metazoa; phylum Chordata; class Aves; order Apodiformes; family Apodidae; genus Chaetura; species Chaetura pelagica. Next base: position 2,568,304 of record NW_009970726.1, read on the forward strand.
ATGTGTGTTAGAGAAGAGTCATGTCTCTTGTTTGCCTTGGAAGGAAAACCATTCAAGCTCACTCTTGTCAGATTTCTGGGAAGAATAAAACTGTTATTGTTTGCAAGAGAGAGATTACCTAGTCGAACCTGGCCTACCAGTTGTCTTCCTGGAAGCCACTCATGGGCATGACTCTTGCCATGTCTGGGGTTGTCTAATTCCACCTTCACCTCCCCATAAGGATCAGCTGCTGATGCTGGCAGTCAATTCTACATTCATTATTTCCAGTAAAGTTACCTTATTTGCAATGAACCAAACAATGTAAAAAACAGTTGGACTTGGGGGGTTTTTGACCAACATAGACATTTCCTGTAAGGCAGGAATTCTTTTGACAATGAACTAGTAGTTTTCCTGTTGAAGCTCGTAAGCCTGGAAGTGAAAGATGCTATTTAGCACTCACTATGTCCCTTTCATAAGGCTGTTTTAAAGTATATCGGTGTTAATGGCCTGGTGTCCTTCATGCCCTATTTGGAGTAGACTGACCATAGATGAAAGCCAATGTAGGTACAATTAATTGCAAATAGACCATACACTCACTTTTTATACTGTAATAGCTGCAGAGGGAATTTGTAAATCACTATTCAGTGTTACCTCTCCATTAATCTTGTTTCCATGCAAAGCCCTGTAACCATGTTTTGTGCATTAGTCAGTGAGTTTTCACTGAGAACAGCCAGATGCGTAAGGACCTTTGTGGCAGTGCAGTGCTCCAGAGCCACTAGTGCAAGCATGGAGCCATCTGTTTGAAGACTCTTGCAACCTCTTAATTGAGTTTCAAGCAAGAAAATACATTTCTGTCCAGTGAAACTGTGGAGCAAACCAACAAGAGCCTTTTCAGTGTTAGACTGTAGTGTGCACTTACAGTGTAGTGTTACACTAAAAAGTAGTATTATGGTACTTTATATTATCAGCATGCTGCAAAAATAATCATATCATAACTTAACATATGAGCTTTCCAGAATTGCATACAGTGAGTTTTATTTTAAGTTTATTTAACAACATGGATAAGGTGGCATAACCTATCTAAGTATCTGTGTAACTTTCTTGGTGTCTGCTTTTAATGTAGATGCTCTCAGATGCTTGTGGAAGCTTTTAAGGACTATGAGACTTGCATCTCAGTATGCCAAGCAGCCTTTACAACAAGCAAGAAGAATCTAATTGAAAATAGAAGACTTCTTAATCTCTATTAACAGATTGTTTGAAAATCTCTTCAGAGAAAAAAAGACAAATTCATAAGAAGTTTGTGCTACTTTTAAGCCTAGCAAAGCAACACATTTGGATTCTAAGCTAATTGGAAAGTGGATTTTTGTAATTGTTCAAGCATCAAGAACAAGGGACTTAAAATTGACAAAAAAGGAGTGCAAATAACTTTGTAAAGCTTTATAAAAGTAGACTGGATACTGCATAGCTGGATGTGCCACCATAAAGGATCTGGAAGAACTACAGAAGTAGAAGCCCTGGGATTCTTCCAGATGTGTGAAGTAATGCCTTGCATTGTTATGTGGGCAAGGCTGTTTTTCTTGGCAGTGATTTAGGAAGGATTTTATATGTTATCATCAACGAATTAGAACTTGAGTAAAATATCTTGGATATAATCATCACAGTCTGTTCCTGTTGAGGAGGGACAGAAGGGAAAAAAGCTCATTGTAAGATAGTTTAAACCTGCTTGATGAAAAAATGTGTATCACTTATCTGCTTAGAATAGTTAATAATTTAGGTGTTTTTTTTCTATTGAGTGATTCATAATCATACAGTCTACTTTAGAAGTTTCTAACTCAATCGTACTGCAGTAGAGGGCTCTTTGTACGGTACTTCTTGTTTCATGTCTGCTTTGAGTTCCATACTGAAATGGAGTAATTGAACATGTCAGACTGTCCCATAAAAGAAAAATTAGTAAAGCAGAATTGGTTGCAATGGGTTCTCCATATTGTGTACCTGCCTTAAAAAATTACTCCATATAGGTGTTGGCAACACAGTGTAACTGCAGCTCATATGCATTCATATAAACGCTCCTGTCCATTTTTTTAGATTATTTTTACATGCGTCAATATGTATCAGAACTTCCCTTCGTCTTGCACTGTGACTGTGACTATTCTTTGAAGATGCATGTGTGAAGATGTCAGGTACAAACACCTTGTTGAGCCTTTAGCCACTCATGCTAGGTGTTGTCTGTTAGTTCTCAATTTAGGAACTTGAAAAGGTGGACCACCTTCCCAACAATGAAGTGGATAAGCAGGAGATTCTGTAGTAAACCAACTTTTACCTTCTCTGGGTAAAAACTGAGAAAGTGGTAAATTTCTAATACATGGGGATGAAAGAAATGCAAATTTGTGAGCAAAAGAAGTGAGAGAGGTGTGTGTATTCTCCTTAGCAGTATACAGATTAGGAGTTACTACTGTTTCTTTGCTTGCTTTCTTTTTTTTTTTTTGTTTGTTTCTTTTTTTTTTCTCTCTCATTTTTTGAAAGGGGAAGCCACCAGTTAAGTGAAAACTAGAAACTTTTCATTTATTTAGCTGATGACCCCACTTGCATCCATTTTTTTTCTCAGCTATACCTAAACACAAACTCTGCATTCTGATTTGGTAGCATTTTCAATACCTTAAGAAATGTTAATACCTGTTTTGTGGGAATTAAGTGGATTGCTGAAACTTCTTTTAAGTTGCTGACTTTATATAACACAGTTATTAGAAAGATATCCAGTGAATTTTATGTCTTTAGATGAGTTTCTTAGTGCATTAAGGTTTTCTGGGGCACAGTGCTGTGGGAGGTCATTCCATAATTACCTTAATTTAGTAGGATTTAGTCCACTACATTTCAGAATCAGAAAGATTTACGTTGTTCTGCTGTGAATTATAGCACTTCATTATGGCATTTGCTGACAGTTATGGGAGAGATGTGCTGAAAGTCCCTGGGCTACATCAACATTTTCAAACTCCCACATGCTTCTTCCCTTTTTTATTAGGATCTCCTCAAAGTCACTTACACACCCGCTTCCCAACTGTGCTGTGTAACTTAGGTCTGTCATGTTGCCTGCACAGCGCTTACGAATGACTGGGCAGCAGGTATGCTAATTGCTAGCTTACTGGAGTGACCATAATGATACGTGGCTTTTTTGCTTTCACAGCCTTTTTGTGTATTAATGTTTTCTCTTTGACCATACATTTTGTTTATTGTTGCTTTTGAGTGGATTTTTTGCCTTCTTCAAGCTCTGCAGTGTCTGTGTACAGCACCTTGCACTGTGAGACCTAATCCCCAGCTGCAGACTGTTCCTATCAGTACAGTACAAATACATATTATTTCAACATTTTTGTTGTATTTTTAGCTCATTCAAAAGAGGATTTGTTGCTACTTCTTGATTCCTATTTGATATAGTAGTTTTGCAGTGATTTTCTGGCTATTTTAAGCAGTTTATTTGGGGGAAACACTATTCAATGCTTTATAAATGATCCACTACTTAGTATAGGAAACAAATCCCTGTATATATGAATTATGATTTATGGCATGTCTCTATATAGCGGTGCACACTAATCTACTTGCAAGGTTAAGATGTGTGAATTGCTGCACATCTTAATAGCTTTACAAAACATGGAATTGAAGAGTGGGCTAGTCTGCTTGTTTGCTTTCCCATACTGAAGTGGCAACTGAATACCCTTACTGTGCCTTATTGTGTTTAGAAAAAAGGGGACAAGAACATTTTTACTGCTGTGTGACTTGCAGAGCAGGAGAAGTAAGACATCATTTCAAGCTGCTATTGTGCTGGAGGTTTCTGGAATGTTTGGCATTGCATGTTCAACTTTGGCATTTTGTCATCAAAAACTGGAGCAGAGCACAGGCTCTCAAATATGCAGTTGGGCCTCTTGAGCTCCTGTAAAATAAGTTGGCAAACAAACCCCTTTAGTAAAATGCTGATGCTGGAAAAGATATAGAGTCATCACTTCGTTATGCTGCTTTTCTCAGCATGCCTCGTTTATTTCCGAAAGTTAAAGAGAGAGATGATTACCAGATAAGCAAGAGTCATGATGAGATGAAATCCTGGCTCACTGAGACATGGGACAGCTCAACCACTGGGGTGACCTCTGAGTCATGAAATGTCCCTGTGACTTCACCATGGGTCACTTTTAGCCAAGGCAGTTGTTTCTTCTTGCTTTGTGCTCTTATGATGTCATTCAGTGATGTATATGAAGCTTATGATTTTTGCTTTGGGCTTTAAATTTCTCTGTAGCCAGGAAAATGCCCCCTTGGAGCCTCCCAGAGCTAGACTGCACTGGGGAGATAAGGGGGGACTTCTGTTGTTAGCATTGCACTGCTGTGGATAACCTGGGTGGTGACAGTGCTTCAGAAAGAGTCTGAGGGTTTCTGCTTATTAATACTGGTATTTTTCCTAGTTATTTTTGTCAGGATGGTTCACTTCTAATTTTTTACTAAATTTATTGATTGATTCCAAATATGTATTATAGATACTAGCTGCACTTGCATAATTTTCTTAATTATCCTGCACTCCTGCCTTCAAAAGGAGTACTGTATGGAATGCCTGTGTAGGATAGTTTAAAGAGGAAGCAGAAGTAATGACAGTCTGTAAAAGTAAAGCAACTGAATATTTAGTTATTTAACTAGAACAGTAATTTATAGATTAAATAAACTGGATTATCCTGTTGGACTCCTTATAGTCCATGTATCAGTTTGCCAATAGTAACAGTAGAACTTTCTTAAATACAAATAAAAGGTTAGGGTAGGGAATCTTCTTTTAAAACAAACACTTCAGCATTGCTGAAAATGGTAACTTCAGTGATGTTACAAAAAAAAAAAGAAAAAAAAAGTTTTCACTTCATACCAGGCTGGCATGTGTGAGACAACAATAAGAAAAATACTGACTTGAGAATTAAAATTATTTGATGGACAGGGAGTCCATGGAGAGACCATGTGTGGCAGAGCAGGTGCGCTGACAAAGCTATCTTCCAAATACTCTCATGTGTGATAGTGATCAAATAGGGTCAGAAGAGAATAAGTTTTTATGAAACTACTTATTTTGGAAGGTTCTTACCCTGCTTTCTGTTCCCAAATGAAACACTCTTGTACTGCCCCCAGCTTCTCTGGCCAGCTCTGCCAGGCACCCATTACTGCCTCGGGAGAAGCCCACATGTGCCTGGCAGACTAAACCTGTTGAATTAAGGCAGGACCTAGATAATAGTCTTCTTTCTTCATTAAGAGTAGTATTTGTTAAACTGCACAGCTTTAAATAAGGAGAAGACTGTACTTCTGATCAGCTGAAGTTTGCAATCAATCTTAGCTTTGTCTTTTTGCTGTTCAAGTATTGGGGAAATATTTAACCATAAGCACCTTCCATGTTTCTGAAGAAACTCTCTTCAGTTTTGAAAATTAAAAAAAAAAAAAAAAAAAAAAAGTACACCAGGAAAATACTGTTATTGAATCTCTAACCAGTAATGCATTCTAAGTATTTTAATAGTGTGGAGATCAGGTACATCAGCTGTTTGTGGCTTCTTTCTTGCTAAATTCAGTAGCTATTGTCTCCAAGGGCACTGTACAGCATGGCTTGCATGTGGACTCTTGATATAAGCAGCTCCGGGGATTATTTTAACTGATACATTTTTTTAAGGTCCTTAAGCCTGGCTATCTTAAGCTCACTGGAGTACAGCATGTCCCCTGTGCTGCACTCTCCTCATCACGTCTCAGAATTGCTCTGGGTGTGCATAAACACCTCCTCTCTCACTTCTCATGGCTTCTCCTTTGCAAGCTGATTTTTGCAGCCAGCTTTCTTTTTCCTGTCTCTGGAACAGCCTCTAGCATTGCAGCAGGGACAAAGACTCAAATCTACAAAACTCAAATAAATGAAATTTCCAGTGGGCATTGAAAGATTGTGACAGTGTATTTGTGGTCATGGCCAGATGTTATCCTTAATTCTCTGTGGACAAGATTCCTGGTATACAAGCTGTGTTTGCAGACTTGGGGGAGCCATGGACCCCACTCCTCTGGGTCCTGAAGTTCCATGAGATGGAAGAAGGCTCTTGCGAAGCTTCAATTTGCTGTAAATGAAGTGCCATTGGAATGTTTTTAGGGGAATGTAGAAAGAAATTCCTTGAGTTAGACAATTTTGAAACTCACGTAGAGTGGTTTGGGCTTGTTAGCAGTGGGTGAGATGAAATGCAGAAATTTCTAACATTTTCGCACCCTTTTTCCTCTCTGTAGGAGCCCAGCAGGCAGGACAGATAGTGATTTGGACATTTCTGTCTTCAATTTCTAGAACAGCTGAGTCAGCTCCAGGGTTTTTCATGGCTGTGTTTTTAGTCATCTGTTACAGATGTTGGTAGGACTGTGGACTGCCAGTGATGATAAAAACAAATATATATTTGTGGCAATTAGACACTTATGTATCTGGAGCTAAGTGGTACTGTTGTTGGCAGGATTACAAGAGCTGGGTTGCTTGGAGATTTAATGTTCTCATTGCGGCTGTTGTAGGGCAAGACTGAAAGCTCATAAAACTGAAGGCAAAGCATATCAACAGACCAATTAAACACTGTGTATCATGGATACAAATGTTTGTGAGCTATACTGCTTACACAGTAATTATTTTTGACCTTTCAGTGTGTCCTCTGTTGATTCCCCATCATTTTTTTACACAGGATAGTCTGCTAGAGAAAACACCATCAGACATGACTTCATACAGTCCCTGATATTGGTCAGACTTCTGCAGTCCTACTGATTTAAACTAACTTGGTTTTACTAGAGTGATGTAGGGGATAGAAGAAGCTGGATCTTCCTTTCTGTGATTTTCACTGTGTAGCTCATCTAAACAGACAGAAGTGTGGTTTTTCCAACAAGCATCCTTTTTCCCTTCAGCTTCATTGTTAAACTTGGGTTTGAGTGGATGGTGGATTTGCTTTAATTACGTATTTGCAGGTTGCACTGTCTTTTTTTCCAGGACATAGGAGAAAGTCTAAGGACTTTTTCTGTTAATAATGCAGCCACTGGAACAGCAGCAAGATAACTGAATTTGCAACCATAAGGTGTCACAGTTTGACTCAGGTCTGACAACAATGCTCTCGATCCCCCCTCCCCCCAACCCAGGTAGGGAAGGAGAGAGAGAAAAAGAGAGAGACTTGGCTGGATTGAAAACTAAACTACACAGCTTTAATTAAAACACTAATGAATGATACAAGAAAATATATACAATTATATACAGATATATGGGCAAAAGCCTCTTGCCTCTCCCCACCCCAGCAACTCCCACAGCACTTCCCTGAACTGGGAAGAGTCCCGAGGAATCCCGGAGCTGCTGCTGGAACAGAGCAGAGAGTTATGGGGGTCACGAAAGATCAAGGCTGAGGATCAACGGTGATGGATGAACAGAGTCCTCCCCGGACGCCGGCCATGGACGGAAGAGAAGGGGAGAAGAAGAAGGAAGGAAGTTGTCTTCTGTGATCTCTGACCTTCCTCTGAGCTTACGTAGATATATGGAATGGAATATCTCTGGCCAATTTTGCTGTCCATCTAACTCAGCCTCCTACGGGGGGGTCACAGATCTCCCCATAGTGTCTGAGCTGGCAGAGTGCAGGTGCGGCCTTGAAGCCTCAGTAGTTAGAAAAACATTCCACTGTCTTATCAGCCTAGCAGAACACACTGTTGCTAGTTACAAGAAAGCTTACTGAAGGAAAAAAAATCAGTAAAAAGAAAAATTGGCTTCATCCTGGCTCAAACCAGGACATAAGGCTATTTTAACTCAAATAACTTTAGACGTCTACATTCAAAACAAATTTCTCTCTGCCTCATCAGTTTCTGACCGAGTTCTATTAAAATGAACCTGTGGCTCTTCTTTTCTTCTGTTGTTATAGAGGCTTATTTGCATGATGCAGATGCAAAGGAAATACCCATTTAGCGTCACTTTGACATTCCTATTAAGATTAGACTTAGTATAATCTTGCATCACAAAAACTGATGCAAACCTAGGCAGAGCCTTGTTTTGGTTTAGAAAGCTTTTGAGCCCAACTGATGAGGACTGTTCCTGGTTGCTGTGAATTGAAGAGGAAAATGCACTAATTGGGGGCTTTTGTTGAATCCTTTCTTACTTCTCACTGAAACCAAACTCATCCAGAAAGGTGGTGCCATGGTACTGGTTGAAAAGGTTGTTATGGTCCTGCATACTATCTTTTGGTTAAATCATAATCGTGACAAAAAAGAAATACTGGCCAACTGGCAGCTGACCCAACATCCTTCTTTATAATGTATTTTGTCTCTATGTTTAGTGGAATATGCAGCTTTTACATTAATTAAAGCTGTTAGTCAAGTACCTTTAATTGGTATTAAACAATGTTTTTGATAAACACTAATTATTTGTTGGACTTCCCTCCATTTCTCTTGTTAAACACCTCAGTTAAAATGTTGCAAGTCACTATTTCCTGTGCATTTTCCATTGTAATTTTCTTTTAGTTAATACCATGGCAACCAGACCTAGTAGTAGGTAACAAAAGATAAGTATGATGATATGAATTTCGGTTCTTCAGGCTCTCTTTAATAATATGAGTGAAAGCTAATCCTGTCCCTCAGATTTTTGTCCT
>NW_009970726.1:2576920-2583743 GCF_000747805.2 Chaetura pelagica
GCTGAAGTCCTGACTATTTCCATCAACTAAAATCAGGATTTTACCTCCAGAAACATATTCCAATATTAAAAAAATATACCTCTGTAAGTTTTAGGACCAAGTTGATTGCTGTAATAGCTTTTTTCCTGTCTTGCACACTTTTCTTCTGAATTAAAGGGTATTTTTCTGTCAGAAATTTCTTGTAGGTACCCATATTACATGATCAAGTAACTTTTTCATATTCTTTTGGATAAAGCCTGCAGGGAGAACTTCTCTGGCATCTCCTATAATTCAGAATTTTATAGCTGTTTTCTGAATGTGCTGAAGTTTTTCAACATTACTTTAGAAATATACACACCAGAACTGACCTTGCATTATTTTATGGTCCTGTCAGAGCCATATAGGGGAGTAATGTCGCTTTCCTGCTGTTGCTTTGAATTCCCCTCATATATCTAGAGGTTGTATTCATTGGTAGCAGCATAGCACTGGGAGTTCATGTTCTGCTGTGATTTGTTTTTTTTAAAACATTACCTTTAAGATTGTAATTTTTTTAGTGACAGAACCTGCAAAGATCTCCCAAATTTCCTGAACTTAATTATAGAAGGTGGGAAAAAAAATCAACTAGTCATTATTTAGCTTTTTAATTAGCTCTTTAAGTTGCTAATGCTGTTTATGTTACTAAGCAAAACTCTTTCACTGGTAGCAAGGCATATCGATAAACATGTAATTTAGTATTTCCTTAAGGTTTTTGAGAGTTGTCATGGCCAATGAATAATTGCAGTCCTGCAGTATTCTATAGTGTGGGGAGGTGCTGTTTCATTTTGAAGTGGGAAAACTGAGGCAGAAATGTGTCAGGGGTCAGGGTGTTGATATACCTGTGCTGAATCCAGTTTTGCTGAGTCCATTGCCTCCTTCTTGGGCTGCTTAGGAGAATAAATGTTTTAAATGTGGCATCACTCTGGCGTGATGTTGCTCTGAAAGTGCTTCCTTATATGTTGGGGGTTGGGGTTTTTAGGACAGCCTGGGCAGGTCAGTGGTCTTACCAGAACACGGAAAGGACCATGGCAGCATGAATTGCATTGTGCAGATCTGCATTCCTTGGCACATGGAGCAGGATAATACTGCTGTTGTCCAGACCTACTGTTTTCATAGTCCTGTGTTTCCTCACTAATAGCTTATGAGGCAAATGTTTAAGTGCTTTTTGTTATGTATTCTCCTTTTATCTCATTATTTATAGAGCCACTGTTAGTTAGGGTTGTGAAACAGACTTTCAAGTGTGCACTTACAAGCATGATCCTGGCAACTGTTTTGTCTCCTGTGGTTCACCCCTGGCACTCCTTTGACTTAGCATCCCCTGATCAGTAGAGCCTGCTGTGCTCCAGTGCCTGAGTTCCTACAGCACCTCCCTGTCCTCACTGGGAATTGTCAAACCCTGGTAAATAGATGCTCTCCAACCCTTAGAAGTCCTGTCAAGTCTACTAAAGCATCTTTTAATTTTTGTGGTGGAGAACACAGACACTTAAGTGTTTCACAGGACTTGCTCAGTCCTCTCTTGCAGCTCCTTTTTCATTTTGTGATGAAGATAGAGGGCTCAGGTCAAGTTTCAGCATGGGGTCTGCATTGTGGAAACTTGTACTAAAAGGAAAAGTTCACCTATTGGTTACATTAAAAGAATAACTATTTTAGGAATTTTGGGTACTTCTCTTGGGCCAGATGCCATGGATCTTTTGGGGAGTAGGTTTTTCTCTTTGCAATACATGTGTTTCGCTGCCTTTTGTACCAGCAGAGGGTTTTTGCTTCAGTGCACTTGATGCTTTTACCTTTCCTGATCACCCAGTGTCACTGTAGCAAAAGACTCCTTGAGAGATGTTCCTTGTTCTGTTGGGAGACCAGTTGTTCCTCTGACCACAGCTGATTCCTTGAGGTCCACTTTGGACTGCAAGCCCTCATCTCACCTGGAAGGGGATCACCCTTTTTTCCCCTTCCCAGTCCCCTGTGGACAACCAGACACACTTGCAGCCTGGATTGGTCCTACATGCCTGCCCTGTCTGGCAGCAAAGCCGGGAGATTCAGGCAGCTGAAGGGTGCCAGTCCTGGAGAAGCTGAAGGGATCCTGGTCTGAGAGGTACTTCCTCTGAGCTGCAGTTTCATCCCTTCTGCTTAACCCACTGTTGATTGGCCAGTGCAAGGTGGAGCAAAGGGGTGCCCTGCTGCCTAGCCCTGCCCCATGGCATGGGCTGCTGCTGCCCGAGGGCAGGGACTGCCATTTTCTGCAGCTTGGGAAGTGTGAGAGAATCCAGCACAGCCTTCTTTTGCTGCCCATGTCAACCCGCTGCTCCAGGGCAAGCCTTGCAATCTTGCAAGACATTTTCCAGCATCCCATTTGCAAAGCGAAGGGAAGAGGGCTTTTTAGTTATTACTTTGAGGCTGTATTTATTTATTTATTTTAATCTTCAGAACGTGCAATATTCTCTAGAGGTCTAGAAACCTGGGTCCCATCCAAAATCTTAATGTACTGCCCTGACCAAGCCCATGTCCTTGCCCAGTGGTCAGTCCCTTGGCTTGCCAGATCTGGCATAAGATGCAGGCCACAGGTTGGGGTGCCAGCTACTGTCTTCTGCTGTCCACAGAGCTGATGATCCACCTGTACATGAGACTATCAGAGAAGATGGCAATAAGCACTTGGTCTAGGGACTGTTTGTTTACCCTGCCCTCCTGCTGTAAATCCATGATTATAAGGTTCCTAATTTTTGTTTGTTTGTTTGTTTTTAAATATAATTAACAGAGTTGTTCTAAGGCATCTTCAGACATTGCCCAAGCATTTGCAGAGGGGAATGCAGCTTGCTGTGTGGCCCTTTCATGCTTGTAGTCACTGCCACACCGCGATGTCATTACCCCATGTTTATTTTAAATGTCTGAAGTCCAGAGCTATGCTGGTATGTTAACCCACCACCTTTGTGTAGTCTGGAAATGTTAAAACTATAAATTATTATAAACAAAGTGCTTTTGGGGGAGCTTATAAATTGTGGTTATTTAAGTAGTCCTATAGATTTCTGCCTTAGTGTAGTGCTCTCATAGAATGTATACATGATCAGATAAATACTCCACAGTTCACTGAAGAACAAAGGTAAATTTAACTTAAAAAAATAATTTAGGCTTGCTTCATCTGCTCTCCATATGTAACTATTTCAGCTAAAGCACATTGCTAAAGGTTTAATTGAATCAGTGCCATGGTATAAATACATAATTTATATATATATACATTACTCATTCTAATAGCTTCCAAAAGATAGCTAAGTGACCATTAGAATAATTTAACAAGAAAAGTATTTTTAAGTGTTTTATGAGATGTAAGTTCTCCTACAGAAAATACAGCATGCTGGAACTAATTTTCCTTACATGTTTATGGTTAATGGTCAAAATTTTCAGTCTGTGCAGAACTATTTCCATACCTCTGACTCATCTGTTTTGAAGAGACCTTGTCCTGAATAATACATTGTACTGAGTCACTGAGGAGGAATTCCCATCGTCCTATGTATACTCAGTGCATCCTTGAAATATTTAGTCCTTGGGGTTGAAAGATTTGGTGTTGCAGTTTCTGGGTATCTTTAGCCTTCAATGAATATTTTGCCAGAATAGATAAAGTGCATGCCAAGTAAACTGCTATTGTTTCCAACTGCAGCCATGAGAAACAAAGTGAATTAAGGCTGGAGCCTAAGATTTCTAGGCAGAAGTAATAAAGCTTCTCTCTGTTGAGGTTTTAGATGCTGTTTTATTCTCATATGCCCTCGTGAAAAAAAATGTGTGTCCTTTAAAAATATATTTTACAGACACTTAATCTTGGTTGCATCTAATGTCTTTCAATATTTTTAAAAGAAATTCCAAGTGGATGAGTTATTTATGTGTTTAGCTTTTATTTTCCATTATGTCTTCTAATAGATTCCAGATCTCATCCATATTGTAATGGCTTCTGTGTTACGGAGCAGCACAATTTACTGGGTTAAATATCCATTTTTCTTGCCTCTCTGACATGAAAGTGTGATAGACCTATACAATAAATTGCTAACACATTTGTGAGCTTGAAAGTCCACACTCTTATGGTCACTGTCTGCATGCAGGCTCCACCAGGCAGGATGAGACCCTGGTGCACTTCAGCACACCTGGAAGCATCATGTTATTGCTAGTATTCAGGTTAACATGCTTGGAAGACGTTACAATTAAATGCTGCAAATGGAGAAGTGTTCAGGCTTGTTTTCATAAAATTGCTTCCCTCATCCAACATGTTGGAGCACATGTAGAGTGTAATTTTATGGATTTGTCTGAGACCTGGGGTATGGAGATGGAGTATGTGAAGTGATGGAAAACAGAAGAGTTAACCCAAATTGCTGTGTTTGCTTCTCCGCTCCCTATCATCTCTTCCCCAGGCATTTCTTTCTTTCTTTTTTTTTTTTTCTTTGTGGCTACATTTATTTGAGTTTCTGCAGAAAGCAGGTGTTAGGGGACAAAACAGTGGGGCTGAGCGTTTGGTGTTTTGGAGTTGCCACCACAAATCCCTGATTATTTTTTTTCTGTACTCTGAGAGTATAAACTCCAGGAATTGAAATATAGCATTCTGCACTCAAGAATTATTCCACAGAAGATGTGAGGGAACCTATAATTAAACACTTGTGCACAGATAGCAGTATTGGAAGAATAAATTTTGTGCCTGTCTCTCCAAAAATGGTTGAAAACCGTAAATCATGTATAGAATAGATAATCACAGATACAACAAACTGTAGTTGCATCTGCTGATTATTTTCTCCTCAACGTCTTGTATACAATTAAGAATTCAGATTTAACAGCTGGGAAGGGTTTTCAAATGTTGATCTGAAGCAGAAAGTTCTATTCAGAAACTTTCAGCAGTTCTTTTATCTTCCCTGTTCATTATTTTTTCTGGAATAGGTTAAAAAAAGATAGTACTTGACCTGCTATACATTGAGATAGAAAAGAGATCATTATAAACTCAGATTCGGATTTATGCTTAATGATCCATCTTCTTAAGTGGCTGAGTTCAGCGGCAGATAGACTGATTATCTGTCAACAGGCTAAACTTTCTTTGGTCAAGAAACTTTGTCTCTTTAATATTTTATTTTCCTACTTCAGCAGGGAGATAATTTTCAAAGGTTCGTTGTTGATAGTTGTAGCAAAGAACCTAGAGTATAAAGCACCAAGTGAGTGCCTGTCAAATTGGAATTAAAGGCAATACACAGCTGAAAACTATGGAAAAACTATGGTAGATATAAATGAAATCACATGGTATTATATACACTGATAGCTATAGAGTTCTATTTATAAATATACCAATATGCTGAACTGATAGATCTGTGTGGACCATGTCTATATACAAAAATCCCACAGAAAGGTCTCATATCTAATCAACTCCTATCTCTTCTATTTGGTGCACATTTTCTGGAATACTGAATGTTTTGATTAATATTAAAACAGTCCTTTTATTCTCAGTGTTCAGCTAGTAAAAATATGTAAAATATTCTTATTTCTCTAGTCACACTATTTTTCAATACATCAAATAATGATGGAGAGTGTTCCTTATGATAGCCTCTGATATTTACTGGGCTTTCAGCTGGGTGAAAACAGTAAAGCTGGCTACTGGGGAAAGTTTGCAGATGGTACAAGATGGGAAAAACAGTCAACAGTGAGAAGATTCTTAGTAAAAAATTATCTGCACCGACTGATTAGCTCAACTCAAAGCAATAATGCAAATTTCAGTGCAGGCAGTTGTGAAGGTATACATCCAGGAGCAAAGAACAAGGGCCGTGCAAGATTCTGAGGACTCAAGCCTGTAAAGCACTGACTTCAGAAAATATTGAGAGTGGTCATGACCAGTTGTGACCTCTCAATATGACTTGGAGTGGGAAAGCCTGCATGGTCTTGGTTTTTGGAGGAACAGGGCACTCTTGAGTAATGCTAAGAAGATTATGCTGTTTACATGACTGGAACTGAAAGAGTTATTCCTTAAAGTTTTTTTCTGGTTCTGCTTCCCTTAATTCACAAAGAGTGTTGAAAAATGGTGAAGGCCCAGAAGAGCATTCTAGTGAATAACCTGAGGAGATTATTCATCAGATTAAGCAGGAGTTCCCTACTTTAGTAAAGATCCAAACATCTGGAAGTCAAGACGGGATGCATGCCATTTGGAGTCTGTTTTTTACATGAAAACTATCCACTGGAATAGCTAGCTAAGGGGTGAGAGGAGTTCTGTAGCACTGGTTGTTTTCCTTCATTTCCTTTTTTTTCTTTTTCAATCCAGGCGATTATTATTTTTTGTAATACGTACTTTATTCTGACAGAAATTAATTTGGATTAACCCCCATTGCCTGGGTTCAAATTAGTGAATTCCTCTTAACTTAATCTTGGTTTGTGTGTTTTAATTTTCAGGAGGGATGTGAGCATTTCTAATTTTCACCTATGTAAATAATTAGAAAGTTATAGTAACAGTTCATGGGTTCAAAGCTTTTCTGCTTTTCTGTCATACTTGGAGATGAAAAGTTTCCAATAATGGGGTAGCAGACTGGAGAAAAAGTCTTATGAACAAAGAACTGTTGAATCCTTTGAATTAAAGTAAAAGCAGCATTACTTTCCACCTTAATCAATAGAAGGGGCTGCTTGGACCGTGGGGTTTTTGTGGTTTTTTTTGTTTACAAAGAGAATTTTCAAAAGCTGTCTTCAGGTCTTCCTTCAAAGTGCAGTTACAATGTAATTGTCAGATATGTATTGGAGAAGAGAGATCATGGAAGACAAAGAAAGCAATGATTATGGCTTTCAAACAATATATTTCTGTACAGCAGGA
>NW_009970726.1:2583818-2709123 GCF_000747805.2 Chaetura pelagica
ATTACTGAAAGGTTAGCCCAGATTATTATTCATGAGTTTTCTGAGCTTTTAAAGAAATTGCTGTGCACATGTTGGTAACCTTATATTTTCTCTCTCTCAGAAGATGCTCAGATCCCAACATGTGCAATAGATCATAGTACTTCCAAAAATAGGCATGTTGTTTGTGCTTATGATTCCAGATGATCTTGTTATGGCAACTGAGTCTCTGCATGGAGTTATCTGTGGGCTGTGTGGATCCTTTTTCACACAGTTCCTCTTACAGCTGGGAGCTGCTACTGTACTGCAGAGCAACCCGCTCCTTCTCAGGCACAGCGCTTTGGTTTCAAAGCCAAATGCAATTAAGTCATCCTGATTAGATCATTAGAGCCTTCAGTGAAGTCTGCTCAGTAACATGCCTGAACTTTGACTGTGGTTCCAAATGAATAATTTTTTGGTATTTGACTTTGCTTTGAAATGTGGAGTTTTCTTTGCCTGAAGGGGTATCTGGTTTTGTATAAACATGGAAGGTTTCAGACCATTTGAGGGACGCAGTGCAGAGTAATTCAGACCTGCTAAAGATCTGAAGTATTTCAGCAACATAGTGTTTTATATCTGCTTGAAAATTTTGCAAGCCGGGGAGCCTCCTTACCAACACGTGGTAGAGCTTGCTGGGCAGAACTGGCTGAGATCACTCCTTCCTATATAACTGCCATCTGTGACCCCATGTAGAGTCAGCACCAGGCATCAAGTTTTAAGGTCATCTCCCTCTCTAGATGCCTGTGGTCCCATGGTACACCAGGTGCCATCAGAGTGGGAACTGAGTGTTGCAAAGCATTGATTGTTGGATATTGAATATTTTCACTCTGAAAGCTGGCATGGGAGGCATTGTTTACCAGCAAAGGTGAATCCATAGAGAAAGCAGCAATTCACTTGGTAAATGAGGGTCACTTTCACATGCTGGGAGCCAATGACCTACATTCTGAGGAAAACCTCTCCCCTTATGGTGGTGGTCTATGGGAATAGAGAGCCACCAGACACTTGGGACATTTTTATTTTGCTTGTCTTCACAGCATTGTAGGGGTAAGACATGGCCCTGAGAATCACCAGGTGAAGAAAATACAGGGAGGACTATGAAGGTAATAATGAGTGATGACAATATAGATATAAAACTGTGAAGACAAAATATACAGAAGAAATCCCCTAGACATCTGACACCACCAGCTGTGCCTCCACCTACTTGAAAGTAGTTGGATTGTTTCTTGTGAGCACTCTGACTTTGTTTTTGTTTGTTTGTTTTCAATGCTAGAAATTTAGAGACGTGTACTGTGGGATTAATCACTGATCAACATGAGTTAGGCTAGCAGAAATTGCTTGACAATCTTTGAGAACCAAAACATGTCTCTGTTTGAGTTAATGTACATTGTTGTTACTGCCTAGTCTCTGGTTTAGTAAATAGTAAGCAGCTGTTTTTTTCATCTCTGATATCTGAATATTTATTGGCAGAATGAGCCTGTCTTGTGTGGTCCTGGATAAGGCAAGCAGTTACAGCTGAAGCATAAATAGTATGATGAGGTCTACATGCTTTATTTAGCAAGTAAATTAAGGTTTGTGTACGACCTCTTTTTCAGAAACAAAAGAGACACTGAAATTCAAAGTAAAGACTGGTAATAATCCACTTTTTTTTTTTTTTATTCACCATGGCATCAAACTAATCGTTGATAGTTAACATGATTATGGCGACTGGTTCTAGGAGCCAGACTGTTAAAGATTCTCATTTTCAGAGTTCCAAGCTTTAACTTGCAGTTTATAGAAATATGAGATTAGTGCTTTAGATTTTACATCAGCTCTGTGCCACAGAGCTTGTGTATGAGCTATATGGGTAGCTGACTTCTTCCTTCCAGCAAAATGTGTATTCACAGCAAGCATTTTTGTGTGCTTTTCTGAACAACTCCAGTTAGCATAAGAAAATCTTGAAAATGAATGATAGCCTGAAACATAGTTGGCAAATGTTTTATACTTTAATACTGAAATATGTTCCTTTTACCAGTAAGTTTACTAAAAATCTTCTTTAAAAAATTTTCTTTTTTCTTTTTTTTTTTTTAAATACAGTGCCTTAAAAAAGCTGTAGTACTTGCTAGAGCGGTCATATTTATTAGCCAGAAAACAGTAATTGAAAAGAGATGAAGCATGGTCTGTTGCTTTATAAATTATTCTTTTAATTGGCCAATTTTCAGCTCTAAGGAGGTCTAGAAGGATTTTATTCCATTTCCACCTCTTATGTTTTTTTTCCCAATAGCACACTGATCAAAGGTTTCTTGTGAGGCTTCTATTTTTCTAGTAGACAGGGGAAATCTAAATTGCCCGTGGGCATTTTCTTAGTTCTAATCAGTTAAGCCTCATCCAGAAAGAATACACAGAAAATGAAGAGATACAATTTGGAAGTGTGTTTTGCTGTGTTAATACAGGATGTTGTGAAATAGCAGATTCAGGCATCAGGAATGCAGCACTTCGAGGTGGTAGGTTGTGACTGTACTTGCAGCAATTTGCATAGCATTTTCTGCAGGCCTCTGATGGTTTACTTTTATTGCTATTTCATTTCCCATGGTAAAGAAGTGGAAGATCCCCTTTTGACAAATAAAGTAGTCTTTGCAAATTATGCTGCCCAAAGGAAGAGTTGCTCTCCTTGATTCCTCTATTCCATACCTACCTTAAAGAATTTCAAATTTACACAGCTACTGGTTTTTCCTTCTTTGTGCTGGCATCGGTTTTGATTACGGAAGAGATACACTTCCTCTTACCCCAAGAGGGCAGATAGTTAGAAGAATTTCTCAAGTGCTATAATATGTTGTGATCACACTGTTAAAATACAACTTTAGACAAAAAGGAAAAAACTAAAAACACTCTGGAAATACCAGATAATTAATAAGGCACTTGTGAAGGCTAGATGTGGTCTGTCATATGTTCTTAGCTATGGCCCATGGATGATCTGTGGCAGCCTAGAGAGAGAGGGGCCTGGCTCTTTACATAGTATGGACATTTCTACTTCTTTCATGTGTATGAAATGAAGCTGGGTCTGTTCCAAATATTGCCATATAGTATTTTCCCATATAAGCAATTGCAACATCTGATGCAATTAATGCATGCAAGTGCAATTCAGGAGAGGCCATGACTGGAAGTGCTGCTGTGCTCTGGGCCACAGGTCCTTGTTTCTTTTTATGATCTGCCCTGCACCAAGATGCATCAAGATCTTGAGAGCTAGCTAAAGTTGTTCCTTGAAGATTTGCCTGCAGTTTTAAATATATGCAGCTCTATAGGCGACACATGGCAGGTGAAAGGTGCGTGGCTATAGCTGGGTTCCCTCACTGCTTGTGGCCTCCTTCGAACTACCTAGTGCAGCGCAGTTTAGGAAACCCCTGGAGCCACCTTAGCTTATCTGAGCCATAACATGACTTTTATGGCCTCATCTACAAGGAGTTGAGGATGTTCAAAGTGGTTGATAGCAACTTGCCTTCGTCATCCCTGCAGCTGAAATCAGGCGTATCCCACCTATTAATGTGTGGTTCGGAGTTTGAGAGCTCATCTGAAAAGCATTTTGTTCACCTTGTGAAGGTTAAGGTTTGGTAGGGCTTTTTGTTTGCTTGCTTGCTTGCTTGGAGTGTGCATTTGACAGAGTAGCAGAAGTTTGCAAACTCTTGTAACGATTACTTGGACCACATTGTTAACACACCTTTCTTAGTCCTCCCACCACAAATACTGTAGCTGGAGTTGCAGACTTTAATAAGCTGGTATCTATTGCAGATCCTCAGAAGAAAGTTTTCAAAGGGTAAGTGCTGTTTTGTTCCCCCTCCTACCCATTTTAAATGCTATCTAATAAGGATTCATTCTAGACCATACATTATCATTGCCTAGTATTTACTGAGGCATAGAGAGTTGCCCACTTTCAGAATAGTTTATCTTCCAAACTTCCATTAAGTATTTCATGTAAACAGGTCGTGCAGGCTCTTTTAACTAGATTGAATGGATTAACCATGGGAAAGTGTCTTAGCATTGCCTACAAAATGCTTTAAGAGACAGACCTCTGTGGGTGTTTTTGTACTCTTAAGCCACACAAACTTTTTTTTTTTTTCATTTTCATTTGCTTTTTAGGCAAGAAAAATAAGACTATCTAGCTGATTTATAAATACGCTTTTCTTTACTTATGTTTGGTTTTTGTGTTGTTTTTTTCTTCTTATCAGTCAAACGTTTCCTAAAGAACAGTCTTTCTTTTTAATGAAAAAGCAATTTTTGTAGAGTTTTAAACCATTTGTTTATAAATTATATCCTCTGATACTAAATTAGCTCTGATCCCTACAAACAAGTGGCCATATGCATTTAAACTTCACACCTTTGAATTCTGAAATTCAGCAAATGCTGCCCTAACAACTATTACCATTTAGAAGCTAAAATTCCTCAGTTAGAATTTTCCTGAAAGCTTTCCATTTTCTGGACAAGTAGATTTAAATGGAATTTATAAAAAAGTAATAGGTATTAGGAGGGAGTCTAAACCATTATTTATAAAATCAACAGTCACTCATGTTCACATCCCAAAGGGGTCTGTGGACTCGTAAATTTCTTGAATTACACTGTTGAATCAGAAGAGACAACTAGTTATTGCTGCCACTGGGTCCTTTTCCTATCATAGAATCGTATGATTCTATGCCCTATTTTCTTCTGCTAGAGCTCTGGCAGAAAGGTATATGACATGAAATTATTTATCAATAGCTTCCAAAATAATCTAATTATTATTTCTTATCAGAATTCAGTGTTCCTTCAGAAAAATGAAACATGAATTTATTTCTTTCAGCCGTGTTGTACAACTCACACCCTTGCCTTTTTGGATACTATCAAAATTAACAGCCACTTACTCAGTTTCTGAGATAAGCAGAACTGAAAGCTCAGTCAATGCATGTCAGAGCTTATATGATCATCTGCTAGATATTTATTTTCCACTTGACTTTCCTACACTACCTAACCTTCAGTGTACTCCCTTTAACATCTGCTTTCACAGAATTCTCCTTAATCCACCTTCGTTGTCAGACTGGGTTTTCTGTTTGATTTTTAGAAATAGAGAAGTAATGATGCTTCTGGGAGTTACAATAACTAAAGAAAATGACTGATGATGGGAACTTGTTTAAGGAGGTTAAAGGGATATTAGGGTAACACAGTCAATGTGAATAGAAGTCTGCAATATTTTCATGTCTTCATAAAACTTAGTATCCCCTTTTGAGTTACTCAGTTCAGCACTGATGAATATATCTCAGGTCATCATCACTCTCAATCAGAACTGATGCAAGTTGTAAGCAGGAAGATAGTCTTTTGAGGACACTGAAGGGAAAAAAATGCACACAATGCACAGTTCAGTGCTTTAACCTACCATGCACAGAATTCTCCTTACCAACAGTTACATCAGAGAATAGGAAGTCTTGATGTTTTGAAATAGAGACTTTATGTCTCACTGCTGTTTGGAGAATAAAGATGTATTTCTATCCAACAAAAATAGGCAAGTGAATGATGAGGAACAAAGACCAAAAGAAAGAATGTAAGTATTGGTCCATGGCCAAAGGAGGAATTATTTTCTAATTTCTCAGATAACACCAAGACAGAGCAAGCAGAAACTACCATAACTACCATAGAATACCTGCAGATGCTATTAGCACATTTATTTTCACAAGGTTAGGCACCTTCACCCATGTTCAGACACATATAAAAAGGACCACTGCCGGTATGTTTTGCTTTATAAGTAATTTCCTACAGAATTACCTGTTGGAAAGTGAATTAGTCTCAGAAGATTCCTGAAAGAACAGTATGTTAGAACCCATTCTTTCTTCACTTTGATTCTTTCAAATCCATTTTTTAAGGCTTAGAGACACTAAAAGAGGGTAACACTATAGGGATGAAATCCTGGTCTGATGAAATGCCTGTAGCAAAACACATTCCATGAGGTCCTGTGGAGGCAGGATTCCTTTTGTGTGCATACCTGTAAATCAGGAGAAACATGTGCTCACAATAGTTTCAGTAAGTAGGTAAATGGATAGTTCTCAAGTACAAACCTACATTGTGTTCCGGTTGCAGTGTTTATTGGCCAGTGCAGGCTGTGCCAATAAAGGTTAGGAGAGACTGAAGCACAGCTTTTTCAAATATTTTTTTAATATCTTTTTTTTGTTTGAACAGATAACATTGTCTTTTGCTGAATTTAAGGGAAGGGAGGCACTAAGGAATATGAGGTCATTGAATATTCTCACAAGAGCAGAAGGAACTATGTACTGCTCCTCTGGGTTTGTCTGCTGAAGGTTACTTCATTTTAAAGTTTTACCATTTAATTTGGTAAACTGTAATAATTTCTAAGAATAGTAAAAGAAAGGTAAATCAGCAAAGAGGAAATTCAAGTGTACATACTCTTTTCACTACATCTTACTCCAATATCCATAAAATATATCTATTGGCTTGTGTTAGGCTTGCTTTCTCTTAATTTTTGATACTTTGTCATTTATGAGCGGTGCTGGCACTGTAACTATAAAGAAAGCTTTTTGATGGACAAAGATGTTAAAAAGGAAATATCCCAACTTGGGAAATGTTTGAGCAATTGACGACATACATGTACAATACAATAAAACAAAATTTTAGAAAAACATCTCTCTTTGTAGCACATCAGAATATGGAATTGCACATTCCTTTCTGCATGAATGTGTTATATTTCCTCCTCCAGCGTCTCCTCTGAAAAACCCTAAACTGTATTGCAAATTGTTATCCACTGGCGCAGGCCTGGACCTCTTACGAATTTGAAACCATTTTATATGCTCTAGATGCTTTTCAGTTTTAAAGCCCTGTGTTGGCTTGTGAACAATGATTACATCAACTCTTGAAATCCAACTCCAGCTCCATTCCCTGTTCTGTAAGGCTTATAAAGCCAGTAGCATCCGTCTGTTGTTTCCAAAAGGGATATATTTGAACTGACATTTCTGATTAATAAGCTGACACTATGGTTTGTTTATTATTGCTTTTACATTATATCCCTTAAATGTGAGTAAATAATTCTAAGAAGTAGGTTCTGCAATATGTAAGAGAATATACTAAAATGAGGACATTTGAACAATATTATATTTTAATAACTCTCTATATAAATATGAAATGCAAATTCATATTTAAATTCCCTTATCAATGAAAACTTACAGCGTTGTTTTGCAATAGTGTTATCAAGATAATTTTCCATAGCCTAATGTTGGCTAGCATCAATTAGCCCCTAGTATCGTAGCAGTGGTATCTGATTGAAACAAAACCAAGATTCAGTCAGGACCTTGCAGAATCTTACTGTTTGTGTATAGTGCTATATATACTTAATATTTATCTGTCTCACTAATATGAGATAACTGGTATTATGAGATAATAAGACTGACTTATTCAGCTGGTTTCCAGTCTAATTAGTCTCTGACTATTCAAGTGTAAGCTGGTACATGCTTCACAAAGGCATTTCTGAACTTATATCTCTCTTGTAATTGTGTAGATGACAGGTTTAAGAAAGGGTGGAAGGTAATAAATTCAGTTAATAATAAGACAGGTAGGCTTTTTATGTTTGATGTTGTAGTTCAAAGTTTTACGTGTTCTAAGAGAAAATCTAGCAGACTGTGGTTAACAAAACCTCACTACTGTGCTGAGGCTGTGATCCTTACAAGAGGTTAAAAACAAACTTAATGTGGTGTATAAATGTGATACTTTTCCATAGCAGTTTTCCCTGCAGTGTGCTGGAAACTGTTCATGAGGTAATTGCCTTGTAAGGTAGATAGGTACTGTGAATTCTGTTGGATGTGGTGGGCCAAGTACAGGAAAAGTGTTTTTTTAAGTCTTGAAATGGAAAGCAGTTTGATAACTCTTGGTCCATAGAAAGCTATGATTGGACATCTTTGTGGGCCTACTTAAAGAAGAATTTGGTTAAATTTTTTATAGAGTTCTTTGAAAAATATTGGATTTGTGGCAGGGGGAGGAAAGAGTACCTTTGGAAGATTATTGCTATATACAGTTTGAAGTAAACATAACCAAATTTATTCACTCATTTCTCTGTCGTCAAAGGAATTCTGATTAATGATAGTTTTCTAAGAACAATTTAGTCTATCAAGGAACAGTTGGTAAGAGAACACTCGCCAAAGAATAGAGTTGCCACTGCAGCTCTACATTAATTTGTCTTACCCACATTACCCTTCATGGGTGTTCTCTAAATTGTTTCTGCTCTACAGCCTATTTTCTTACAATAAATTAGACCCATTGAAGCACGTAAATAAAGTAATTTGTGGCTTTCCATATGAGCTGAGCACAAAAGCAGACTGCCATGTGCAGTCCCCATGAATCCTGACATAGGCAGGTATTGTTCTGCACAAACTCTTTCCTAGAGTTGTCTAGGGTAGTAGTTAAAGTGGTGGCTCTTGGAAGAGACCTGCCCTTCCCATTGTTTGGAGTTGTGGGATTTTAAGTTGTTAGAAAACCTGTCCATTAATGTTGTTGTGTCTTATGGGGAAATATTGTAGAAAGGTGGAACAAAATACACATACAGCAACATTTTTGTTGATACAGTTGTTTGACTAATTACCATCTAATTTTGCTTGGTTTTTTTCTTTTGGGATGTGGAGAAACTCCTGTAACATTATAATTTTGAATAGGAAATAATCCAAATTTTTATCATTTAGAGTAACCTCAATTTAATCAGTAATGAAGGCCAAAATGAAGTCTAAAAGAAAGAACCTATAAAAGAATTATCATTAAATCTGAGTGATGAAAGATAGCAAGGCCATGCATTTTTCTGCATTTCAGAGGATGTTGTTCTCAGTAGACCATCAGTTGTCATTCCATACACTATAGTGTGCTTTCCAGTGATGGTTATTGTATAAATAACCAGGTCAGCCAGTTTAAATAAAGTTGAGAGAAGAATACCACAGGAAAATGAGAGAGAGGAACAGCTATAGTCTTCAAACATCATATTATCTTTATAATTCTTACTTACTTTTCAAAATACTGGAGACAACTAATGAAAATGTTTTCCTTCTTAAGTCATAATTATTTACTTATTCCTTTATAAAGATTCATAATAGTTATTTGTTGTTTATCTTCAGAAATATATTGTTATTCCAAGAAGAGATGATGGTGATAGGAGGAAGGGAGTGAATAATAGGAGACAGACTACTGGGAAAAAAAAAAAAAAAAAAAAAAAAGATACTGTGTATGTCTAATTGTCCCCATTTCTAACTGTGGGACAGATATAGAAAAATGGTAGAAAATGTTCTTGCCACTTAGGACAGTTTAGTGTCTGAAACCATATGTAAACTGCCAGATACTGCAGTTAATACATGTCAGTGTCTGAAAATCCCTAATTGATTCAAAATGGCTCTTTTCCCTGCAAATCCTCTGCAAGTACAGAGGAGGGCAATGAAGCTGGTGAAGGGCCGAGAGAATAAATCTTATGAAGAACGTTTGAAGGAGCTGGGAGTGTTTAATTTGAGGAAGAGGAGGCTGAGGGGAGACCTCATCAGTCTCCACAGCTACCTAAAAGGTCATTGTAGAGAGGTTGGTGCTGGTCTCTTTTCACAGGTAATTAGCAACAGAACAAGAGGGAATGGCTTCAAGCTGCAACAGGGGAGGTTTAGACTGGACATTAGGAAAAAATTCTTCACAGAGAGAGTAGTCAGACACTGGAATAGGCTGCCCAGGGAGGTGGTTGAGTCACCATCCCTGGATGTGTTTAAGGGTCATTTGGATGTGGTGTTGGTAGATATGGTTTAGGGGAGAACTTTGTAGAGCAGGGATGATGTTTGGACTTGGTGATCCCAAGGGTCTTTTCCACCCTGAATAGTTCTATGATTCTATGAAATCTTAGCAGAATTAGTAGGAGGTGCAGTGAGGTACCTCCTTGCAAACTTGTACGCCTCGTTAGGCAATCAATTTTGGCATCTTCACCCAACCTTTTTCAGGTACAATGTAGGCTTTTCTCATGCAGAGTTTTGCATCATGGAAAAGTGAGGCAGGTTCAGATTTCCTTAGAGAAACTAGACCTAACAATCATTTTTTTTTCTCCAGCACCAACCAGTCTGGGTTTGCCTATTGCATTGCACAGTGATACTGAAATACTGTAGCAGGAGACAGAAAAATAATAAAAACAGGAATATTTTATTTTATTTATTTTCTTGGTTACTGTTATGTGAAATGTGGAAAGCAAAAATTCTGATGAGCACTTGCCATTAGAGGTGTGTTAGGGCCCAAGAACAATGGAATAATCAGTTCATGCCTTTGTTAATGAAGTAATGTCATGGACTTCTTATATGATTATTCTTAATTATGTGCTTAATTATATACTTTCAAGCATAAATCCATGATGGAGCCAAGACTGAAATATCCAATACCCTGCAGGATCTTTCTGAAAAAAACCCTAAACTTACAAGTCATCTAAGGTGAACAAGAAGTTATGTTTTTCCTTGATATTACAAGTGAACTGGAGTACAGATACAATATTGTGTTTCTGAAAAGGTACTGCAAATATATGGAGTTTTCAAAATAGCATCTCCACGTGGATGGAGAGACTCCAAAAAGGCGAAGGCTATGTGACTCTGAGGAACTTCTGAATACCAGCCTATTTTTTACTTTAAAGGTATAACTATTTTATATCTCTAAAAAAATATTATTTGGAATATGATTTGGATTCCCTTGAGATGTTTTCAAGTTTGTCTAGGTATATTTGTTTAATTTTAATGTTTATTGGCTATTATATAAAATATTAGCTTTAATCCTCACTAAAACTAAATGAAACACAAGGGGAATTTTTTGACAAAAAAAGAAAAAGAGAAAAACAACAATGAAGAGGAGACCCTTCCTCACTTATTTTTTTTGTGTTATCATTTGGAAATTAAAAAAATACTTTGCCAAGTTAACACGTGTCATTTTCAGCTGTAATATTCAATGAGTTGGAGCCAAAAAACAAAAACAGTTTAAGGGATGTTGTAGATGTAGAATATACTGGAAGACCTGAGTCATGAAACACAAGAAGTTCTAATGTTTTGTGCAGACCTCTTCCCTTATTCTCATCTCTCTGACTGCATTTCTGGTTCACATTTCACTGGTCTTTTTCTTCCCGTGCTTCCTTTTGAACCATTTGTCACTGGCCATCTATGCTTTTTCTGCAGTTGCTCAAATGCTGTCTTGAAAGTTGCTTGCAGTTGATCCTGTACATTGACTGTATTTTCATGTGAAAAAAGGCTTTACCCTTTCCCTTCTTTGGCAGATACTTCTGCACTTAAAATTTCTCTTCAGCCTGAAGCCAATTCAGTTACCATCCTGACTTTTTCCCATTCCAGTATTGTTAACATCACTTTCTCTCATCCTCCCTGCAAATCCATTGTGCACAGGAAATAGGCAGTTGATCCTCATTTCCTTCCTTCAGTTTCCAGCTGCTTAAGAGGGCTTATGAATCAACATCTCATTTAGTTGTATATCATCATCTTACATGCTCATCTCTAGCCCTTTGTATCTTCAGTACCCTTTCCCTCCAGATCAGCCGATTGCATGTCTCTGCAGGATCTCACCTGGAGATTGTAACCCTAGGGAATGGTAATTGACATTGTAATGTCCTGGCTAACCCAGCTTTGCCTCATACCCTGCTCGTGCATTTCTCTGATTTTAGCCACTTCTTGTCTCAGCAGCTGTGTCATCTTACTGGGTGATCCATGATAAATGTAACATGTTTAATGTATTCTGCCTTTGTAAGGACTTCCCTTTTGAAATCCATCAGAAGCATAAATCAAGGGTGTATTATACAGACTGAAAAAAAGGGGAATAACGTCCTCCTTGGTTTCTCCACCTTAGCAGCACTGCCAGCACCTCAGTGAAAAGTCACTGCCAGCAAGAACAGCAGTGCTGCATTTCTGCCGTGGGAGTACATCACACACCTAACACCTTCCTGTGACATTATTTCAGGCTGACTCAGGGGGACAGATGTTTCCAACTTAATCATCAACACAAATGTCTCAAGCATCTGCATTTTCCTTTGGAGACTTAGAATTTCACAGGCCTGATCCTGCTTGAAATGGTGAATACTTTTCTTTGATCTGCTTAGCGAGCAGATCCCACAAGGCAGACTTACAGTTCATTCACCCTTGTTTTGAAGTCCCTGGGATAATGACTAATCAAATTAGTCAGGCCCAAGATATTAATCCTTGTCCTCCCTTAATTACTGTATGTTAATCCTCTGCATATTGCCTTGCAAGTAGTATTCACCAGACTTTTTTTATTATTTTGTTTGATGACATTCAGTACATTCCTTGCATCTTTGCTTTCCTCCTGTGATTCAACTTCCTACACCTTTTTCCAGGGACACTACTCACCCCATTTAGGTTTAAAGTTCAAAAGCAACGTGTTTGGCATCTGTTTTCTTTGTCTCTGGTACCTTTCTTGTTACGATGGAGGCTGGCTCCTGGAATTAGTTTTTCTCCATGTAGCACCCCATCCTGCTCAAATTTGCCATTAATGAGGCTCTGCTATCATTCCATTAGCTACATGCCATGTTCCAACCACAGTTTCCACTATCCTCCTTGGCCTCTAACATTTTTCAGTTTTGTTTTGTTTTTCCCCGGAGAAAATTACTTATACTGTTTTGGTGATTCTCACTGTATTACCTTTATATTTCCACGTGCCTGTATTAATCTGCTTCTTTGTGTGTCAACCCAACATGGACAAGAGTTGGTACCTCTATTCTGGCTCTTTGTTTTCACAAATCCTGAAGACTTAACACTAGTTTCAATAGGAGCCTCTCTGCTCTGAGGGTCTTTGGTGATAGCGGAAATATCTGTCATTCTTCCAGCTTACCGGCTCCGGCCTAGCTTTTATAAGTTGTCCTTGTGCTGTTCAAGCCAGTAATGTTCATTGAAATCAGGTAAGGCTCTGCACTCACATGTATGGGAATGAAATCACAGTCTCTGTACAACTGCATCTAGGAGAAGGCATGGGATCCTATCTACTGGCCAGCAGAGGTTGCTCAGATCACATTAGTTGAGTGCTCTGTGCTCTACAGCTCTTTATTTCTTTGTAAGTCAAGACCAGGGTTTTTTTAATCTTCTGTGGGATTTGTTCCTGCATCCTGTTTCTCCCGGGTATTTGCTCTGATGCCTCACCTCTCTGGAACAATGACAGAGTCAGTGAGGGAAGCCGGAGACAGGAGATTGATCCAGGAACCTGTCCCTGGGGTGGGCAAGTTTGCAGCCCTTGCTGCATTTGGAAATTGCAAAGCTCTCCGTGAATTCATTTCCCATGATTGTGGACTATATATATCCACATGCATGCCCACAGATGGAAAAAAAAATATTCCCCTACAATCTAGGAGGAAAGGAAGAAACAGATCATTATTGTTTTCCCTCTTTAAATACTCTTGAGGTTATCAGAGTGCTGATGAAGGCATCAGTGTGGTGTTGAGTTTGAAAAGAAATATAGAAAGTTAAGAAACATTTTGGAAAGTTCCAAAGGAAGCCATGCTTCAGGTTTGGATTCAGACCCAAATGTCTTCAAATTTCCTTCATAATAAGGTCTTTACATGGGCTGCAGTAATGGTCTTGATTATATTTCTCCGGTATTGCCACATCTGGATCTTCTTTAGGTGATCTGCAGTTTGTTAAATACCACTGTGGAGGCCTCATTTGCCTCCTGTGCTACCTTATGCAGGAATCAGTGGTGACTGCTGCTACACTGCTGTTGAGTTCTGTATTTGTGTGTGGGGTTCATTTTTTCCTGAGAGACTGTGTTTATTCAGAGGACAATAACTGTTAATCCTGCATCAGATCCACATGATTTCAGATCAACTCCTGTAAGAGGAGGGAGAGACTTCTGGATCTAGGTGGACTAGTTTTATATATTTTAACTGCAAATCTTCATCCATATACATGCTTTAAAATGTAAATAAATACCATATTATGGTAAGGAGGGAGAGAGGGTAAAGATACAGACAGCATTTTCCATGAATTGAGGGTGGAAAGTGTTACTGGTTTGTCATTTCCTTACCTGCCTTTAGGTCAGAACTGATGTTTCACTTCCTTTGGGGGTAGGAAAGTCCAGAGAAAAGAGACACACACAGTTGTAATTCCCCATGAGGTGACAGGGTATTAGGAAACTAAGCAGCTCAGGTTGATCTTAGGCAATGACTTTAAGGGAGGTCGATGGTTGCAGTCTTTTAACGTTGCCATTGTACAGAGTAATGTCCCTTCCAAAGTGCAGTCTTGATATGTAATGATGCCTGATTATCAAGCAAATATACATAATTAAATCTTTGTTTGGAAATCTCATATATTTGGCATCAAGATGGGATTTAGTTCTTGGAGAATCCATAACTTTTTTCTTTTTAATCAGGAGAATAGTTTAATTAAAGGGCAAACAGAGCTTCTCAGGTTTGCATGTGTGGGGTGGTGACATTATAAAAACACTAAAAGCCTAATACAGTTTCAGTGTTTCTGAGACATTAGCAACAGACTGTTTTGTCTTTGTGGTTTGGAATTGGAATTTATCCAGATGTTTCAGGAAGGCTACATTTAATTTCTACCGTGTTTGCATAAATAGATTATTTGTAAAAATCCCATTTTACTTGAACAATTCTAACTGATGCATTTATCATAGGGAGAAAAATGATCTATTGTTCTCTTTAAATAAAATGGCACTACCCTTTGAAAGTATCCAATTGACAAAAGCATGAAAAATCACAGTATAATGATATGTTGCTTATCTCATCCCCAGAATCAGCTCTCATATGCTCATATCCTCTGGGTTTGTAAAATTCAACAGATTCTTTTAGTTACTCTCTTAATTACGATGTTGGCATTATGATTACTTGTTCAATAAGATTCTTTAACAATTATGTCCTTGTTACCAAAGCAGTTGCATTTTTTTACCTGATATGAATGGCTGCATGTTCTGACCAGGGCAGCAGCAGTTGTGGTGGGAGCCAGGCTGTGGCTGAAGGAGGAATCATTTGCTTAGAGAAGGTTGTTTAAAGCACTATACAAAATGCCTTTTACCTCATCATCACTCTGAAGGCAAATGAAATTAAGAAAAATACAGGACCTCCACCTGGAAGGACTCAAACAGCAGTAGACAATTTCCCCTCCAACTTGTATCTCATTTATGTGTTGGAGGCAAAAGATGTTTGGGTGTTTCTGGCCCTTAAACCCCTTTTCGCACATTTTCACATTCTGTGTTCTTTAAGACCAGATGTAGAATAGTAAAGAGAGATGTGATTGGAGAATACTTTTAATCATACCGTAGTTTATCTTTTACTCTTTTAAAAGTTGTGGTTAATCAAGAGTAATATATTATTGCTTGAAGGATTCCATGCCTCTGTAGTAAGTGTAAAACCAGCACAGAAGTAATGACTTCTGCAAACTCCAGCCAAGAGTTGTATAATTTCTAAGGAAGAATGTGTATTTTGCCATTCCTTTGTCAGATACAGTTGCTAGGTGCATATTTAAATCTGTGTGACTCAGCTCTCTGGCAATAATTCTTACATTAGAGGAAGATTCTCCATTTCTTTTAGACATCACAACATGTAGTGGATCCAAACAGGGTCATGCAAGGATCCTGAGCATATTGCATATTAAATATTGATAGAGCATATTGTTCCATGGCAAAAATGCCTTTCCTTGATTATTTTTCAGTGTCTCCTCTCCTCCATCATCTCCATCTCCTCCATCTCCATCTTCTCTTCATTTTCTCTTTCCTTTACTCAGTATACCTTCAGTATGTACAGGTTATTCTCTTTTAATTTCTGTTGTTCTCTTTTTTCTTTTCCTGTTAACAATTATCTCTCCCCCTCCCCTTCTTTTCTCTCTTTGATCCACAGGTTTTGCAGTGCATGTTGGTCTCCCTTCATTCAGAACTTGACATTCAAAGGTACTTGATGAAAATTGAATCCTCTCAGAGAGTTAGTACTGTACTTTCTTTTTTCTGCACTCTGCTGTGGATTGAGTTTGTCACCCTTTAATTGTGTGTGTCTTGCTTCACAACTAGTGTTCTCAAATAAATATGGATCTGCATGCTTTTCCCCTCTGTATTTCACAGCAGTGAAGTGTCATTCATATAGATTGATTGCATTTGGGAGTGTGATGCATGTGCATCCTTTGACAGTTTCTGGATTCTAACTTTTCCTTTAATGGCATGATAGACTTCAGTCCACATTCTTGTCCGAGATGCTTTGAAACCCACTACAATTCAGTGGGAGGTCGTAGATAAATAAGTGATCCCTACCAGCTGTCCCATTTCTAACTTTATTTAGGTACTTGGAACTGGCTTTAGGAGTAAAAGCCTTTGTGCAAAGTTAAGGACAGCCTTGTGGGCACAGGAGGAAATATTTTTGTATTTGATGTGCAAAAAGCTTAGTTCTGCAACTTGCAAAATGATCTTACATGTACACTGTACACCTGGGAAGTCACCAGTATCTCACCTTTCCTCCTGTAGAGCTCCTCTTCCATTTCCATATGGCTTGTAATGCCATATGTAATGGCTGACTGCTACAGTTAAGTTTTCCTCCACCCAGGCAGTGCATGTGCACATGCCCTTTAGCTAGTACACAAAAGGTGGATCTTAGTGGTTTCTGCTGCAGTTAAAAGGGCCATCACAAAAGCAGATGTTGCAAGCAAGAAGTGAGGCCTTGGAGCATGCAGAGTGCACAGCAGCTTATTTGCACCTGATTTGTCACTTCCCTACTCATTTTGTTTCCACTTACAGGATTTAAATAGGCCAATAAACATGCTGGCCACAGGGAAGGGTGGGAGAGTCAGGTGTGGAGAGCAGTAAGGTTTCTGCCTTCTTGCCAAGGATATGGCCTGGAGGGAGAGAAAAAGAAGCAGAAGGGCACAAGACAAGTTGGAAGAGAGTAGCTCCTCTCTTCCTCAGTATCCCTCTTACAGCAGCCCCCCAACGCTCCCCAGGTGGCAGAGCAACAGGCTCCCATAAGGGCTTCCTCACACCTTGACTTCCATGAGTAGAGGCTAAAAATAAGCCAGTGGCTCTGGGTGTGCTGCTGCCCGAGGCAGCCCTGCCTCCCACTTGCTTTTCCGGGCATTTGCTCTTGCTGGGGGCTGGCAGCACCCACCCTGCCCCCAGGACCTGGCTCCCACTCACCAGCCTGCCTGTTGATGGCTCATTTTTCAGTTATTTTTAAAATAGCGTGTTAATTAAGAATTAAGCTTCTGAGCTTGTAGAAACAGAGAAACAGGTTTTTCCAGAATAGCTTCATTATGTGTCTTGGCTTTGGGAAACAGACACCACAAAAATAGCCCCTCCTCCTGTTTTCCTTAGGGACATGTGTGGGAGAACAGGGATGCGTAGATAATTTTCTTGAATCAGAACACACTATCCCCTAGGTAAATTTAGACATCTGGTATCTCTCTCCTCTCTCCTCTCTCCTCTCTCCTCTCTCCTCTCTCCTCTCTTCCTTTTTCCTCCCCCTTCTTTGTGCATGTGGTTTTAAGCATGCAAAAATCTTTTCCCTTTAATCAGCATAATGACAGTTTTTGTTTAAATCATCCCTTTTAATCTTCAGAGTTCTCAAGACGGTTTTGGGGATTGTGTAGGTAGGAGTTACCTCACTCACTGCTGATGAAATGCAGCCCTGTCCCGGCTGGAACAAGGGGTCATGCTGGCTCATGAATACTTCACAGTAGGGTTTTTAGGAGGGAAAAGAGAAATAGCTTCCAACTGAAACTGCTGTAAGATTTTAATTAAGACAAATGCTGATGTCCAGGCTGGAATTTATGGATAACTTATTTAAACAAAGTACTAATAAACTGAAACTATGATGCAAGAATATGACTGAGACTGTGAAAGAACAATTTTTGCTCTGAGCAAAATTGATGGAAACATAGAAGCCTTCGCAGGGAAAAAATAGTGAGGTGATCAGTCTCTTCTTAAATTTGGCTACCACATATAAATAAATACATAATGTCACAAAGCATTAGAATAAAGCAGAGAGTTAC
Organism: Chaetura pelagica; assembly: GCF_000747805.2. NCBI lineage: Eukaryota > Metazoa > Chordata > Aves > Apodiformes > Apodidae > Chaetura > Chaetura pelagica. The sequence goes on from NW_009970726.1 coordinate 2,601,821, forward strand.
AAAATTTTATTTTTAAATGAAAGGATCTCTTTCATTCAGTGTGTTTTTTGTTTATCAATGGGTGACTCTTGGTTTTGTCTCTAATTTTGCTTCAGTTTCTACCCTAAAATGACAGGCTGGCATTTGTAGAAGGACAAAATACTGGATTTGGACAGAAATGTACTAAGAAATATTTTTACACCTTAACATGGATAGCTTGGGTTTTTCTGATATTTCACATATTCCAAAGAGATGCCACAGCATGTTGCATATTTCAGTCTGTACTTGTCTGGACCAATTAAGCTGCTCTTAGATGGGCTGCTGAGTTCCTTAGGGCAACATTTTTAAATGCAAGTTCCCCCAATTAAACATCTGAATAAGAGGTCTGGCAGTGTAAGTGCTGAGCACCTACAGCTTTTATTGCTTCTAATGAATATCTTTACTGTAAGCACACAACTTTCCTGAAAAACAGGCTTCAATTTATCTAGGCGCTTACAGTTAAAAACCAAAGTTTGAAAATGCTGCCTCATGTCAGTCTTTTATAACAGTTTCGTGAAAAACTGTCTCAGCTAACTCGGGGGATTGCCCTGCTGAAGAGTGAGCCATGAACCTGCAAGGGCAAGCAGGAGTTGGCAGTCTGTGGATGTAGTGTTTCACAGCACTTAGGATTAAAAGAAGAGGGTTTTGGCAGCTTACCACAGCAGGGAGTATGCAGCTGGTCCCCAACAGGAGCAAGCAAGGCTCCTGGGAAAATGTACAGATTTTTAGGATGATTTTAATATCATTACAACCTAAAAATACATCAGATAAATTGTGGCATGTCAATAGGCTTTTTTTTTTTCCACTAGCTGAAGGAAACTGGGTTCAGCATCAGCCAATACAAAGAGTCCTGATGAAGAAAGTGGGGTCATAAGCAGAGGAGTTTTACCTTCAGATAAATTAATAGAATTGGTAAAATAATCACTTGGTGTGGGGTCTTGACCCACTGTAGCGATGGGCTCTGGCGGCATGTGGCTGTGACTGAGCATTGCCAGGTTTTAGTGGAGCACCTTCCTATGGCAGCAGGTGCCATTGGCTGAATTGTCTTCCCCTCCTCATTGATGCTGGGAGGCAAGGGGAATGCTTTCTTTTACCTTACTTGGGAAAATTCTGCTTGATCTGCTTCCTCACTCCCTTAGAGCATGAAAAGATCTACACCAGGGCTGTACCTCAGGTTCACATACACTGAATTAATCACTTTGCTTAATCACCACAGTGTAGGCAACCCAGGGAGGGCTGTGGTTTGTGCTCTGCTTGTGTTACATGAGGTGAGTATGGTGAGCTCTGGCTACTCAGGAACACTGGTGGCAGAAGGAGGCTGGCAGCACCACAGCTGGTGGGGAGCTCAGGCAGCTTCCAGTGCAGAATGTGCTTCCAAGTCAGGGGGGCTGCAGGCAAGTAGGTACCTCAGTTCAGCACTAGGGATGGTGGGCAACCATGACTCATGCACTGTAAGACTTCAGGCCATTCATACCATAGAAATTAATATTGCCACCAAATTTAGAGTGCTTGTGAGCAAGGACTGACTTTGTAACTTGTTGTCATCGATTCAACAGAAAACAGTGAAACATTTGTGTTTGAAATACCTAAATAAAAGCCAGAGACATCTGCTAGCCTATGGGCAGGCAACAGGAATAGTATAAATAACTCCTACAGAATCTGCACAGTGTTGAGTGGGCAGTTGCCCTCATGCTTTCTTCAGCTCTCAAGTGCACAGTTGCTGCCATGTGCCTGCTACTGGCCTACTACTGTCTCCATCTGATGGTGTCTAAAAGGAACATGCCACAGATTTTTCCATCTCATAATGGTGAAGTAACACAGGGAGAAAAATGAGCTTGTCATTAAAGATAAAGTTTTATGTTGCACACAGCTGCTGAATCACCTCCCCATCCCCAGGTCCCTGAGTGAGAGAGAGTATCCAAATGCAGTTGCATAGATGTCACATAAACTTTAGTTTATATAGACATGTATAAGCATTTAGCTTTTCTGAGAAAGTGCTATGGAAAGCATTTTTACAATAAATGCTTAAAAAAAAGGAGCATGTGGGTAGTATTCAAATTGTCTTCAACAGCAACATGTCACTAATAGCATGTCCAGACAAGTAAAACCTGTAGTTGTGAGAATATAGGACCCCAAAGACTCTGTATCTTTGGAAAAAAACAGATCCAAATTACGGGTGTTTGAAGAAAGGATCTGACACAGATGTGAGGAAGAAATATTATTGTTGCAGTAATAAGACCTCCTGTAGTCTGACAATATTTCAGAGGTAATAAACTCATCATGCATTAAAAATAGCCTGTTTATATGCATATTTGCAGTCTGTCACATATTCTGTAGCCATCTTCAGCACAAGTCACAGGACAAATAGTTTACTTGAAGGTCAAGAAAACAGGTTTCCATTTTTCATCTGTATTTGAAATGTCAGGAAGACACTCAAATAAGGTGTTTTTTTGCCTACGTTAAGTGTGTTCCTTAGAGTACATGACTGGAAGGAGTCATTTTACTAGTGCTATATTATTTTTGATGTCTTTGTTTACCATTTGTACGCTGCCAGGAGTGCTAGCAACTTTGATGATTTGCATGATAAGTTTATTCTCCTGAAGAGATAAGTTTCTCTCAAGATAAAGGCTAAGGAAGTTCCTGTAGACAGGTAGTAAAAAGTGTGAATTGATCAAGAGATTAAATTAAAGCCTTCTTCAGGTCATGGGATTTTTTCTTAGTTCTTTTTTGTCTGTGAAAATGTATGAAGCAAATTTGCAAGAGAGATTTTTAAAAAGGAAAAGAAGAAAAAAACCTTTTGTTATATAGATTAATGTGGAATATAACTGGAAATGATCATGGAAGGATTTTATGAAGAGCAGAGCCACAAAACCAAGTAGAACAAAAGGATTGAGAGGATTGAGAGAGCCAAATGTGAGCAGAGGGCTAGAGACAATTGAATAGTAGTTAGAACATACTGAATCTTATGTATCTGTTATACATAAATATGTACCCTGACAAGGTTACACAGTTCTATGTCATTGTTAATAAAATAGTATAGCCTAGCTAAAATAGTGATCTTGAAGCAGTATTCAATTATATGTAAGTTTTCAGCAGAATTGTTCAACCTTATTTTGGCCTTGCCTTTCTGCTGAGCTTCTTACCCAAAACTAGCATAGGCAAGATATTTTATCACAGAAGTCTCAAGGAGGTTCAGCTCTACTTAGCTGGCAGAAAGATCAAGCATATTGCACAAAGGAAGACTGAATGAATTGTCACCTAGCTAGTTTTGGCACAAAGGAAAAGAGAGATCTGCGTCCTGGTTCTGAACCTTCTTCTGTTTTCTGGCATTTATCCCAGAGGTGTGGCATGGAAAGTGCTGGTGTTTCCTTGGTTTTGTGTGCCTGTGTGAAGTACTTGTTTACAAATGTCTTAGTTTTGGATAGTGCTAGTCCTTATTGGGCATGTCATGAGCTCTCTTCTCTGTTTGCTAACAAACACATGAAAAAGGGAGACCCAGGCACAGTGGTGTCTCACTTATTGCATTTGGTGGATTTGCATGACATGCAGCTACAGGTACCCAGGCTCTGGCAGCAGCAGTCTACACAGTGACTCTAGTTGTGTCCTGATGGGTCCTGAATCATGGGTTATATGGTGAATATTTATTTTGTAAATGCTTATACTGTGTGCTAGTTCCTGAAAAATTCTTAAATGGATACTCCCTGAAATACTATTTCAAGCTTTTGAATGTTTAAAAAATATGTTACTGAACATTCTTTGGAAAAATGTGTTTCATAGAATGGTTTGGGTTGGAAGGGACCTTAAAGATCATCTAGTTCCAACCTCTTTGCATGGGCAGGGGCACCTCCCATCAGACCAAGTTGCTCAAAGCTCCATCCAACCTGGCCTCGAACACTTCCAGGGATGAGGCACCTACAGCCTCCATGTTCCAATGTCTCACCAACCTCACATGAAATAATTTCTTCCTCATGTCTAATCTAGATCTACTCTCTTCTAGTTAAAAGCCGTTGCCACTTGTCCTATCGCTACAAATCGTTAGAGAAAGTCTGTCCCTGACATTCTTGTAGGCCCCCTTCAGGTACTGGCAGGCTGCTATATGGTACAATTAATTAAGTTTTTCTTTGCCATCTGTCTTATTTATCTTGTTTGATATTGGAATCAACACACTGAATAATTATTACAAGGGTTGGATAATGCTGAAGGTTTCTGTCTTGCCCTTCCACTATATTTGCAAGTGTTTGTAGGTTATGGCTCAATCAATGTTGCTTGTCCTCTCTCCACTTCATGGACTGGTTTTTCTAAGAAGTGCTGCCTAAGAATCCTATTTAATTTTAAGTATCATCGAGCCTAATGCTTATTGCCAATAATTAAAATGCTTTTCTGTCAAATATGCAGTCATAACTCTCCATTACCTGAATAGTCACTGTTGTGCTGTGTTTGAGAATATTTAATAATTGGTTAAAAATGCAGAATTACTCCTGAAATTCCATGTTTAGACAAGTAGAACATGACACGTAGCTTGAAGCCTTTCATAAATGGGGTGTGTATATATGGCAGATCTCATCAATAGCTTGCATTGGTTTTACATTTGTACCATTAGGCACAGTGGTGTCTCACTTATTGCATTTGGTGGATTTGCATGACATGCAGCTACAGGTACCCAGGCTCTGGCAGCAGCAGTCTACACAGTGACTCTAGTTGTGTCCTGATGGGTCCTGAATCATGGGTTATATGGTGAATATTTATTTTGTAAATGCTTATACTGTGTGCTAGTTCCTGAAAAATTCTTAAATGGATACTCCCTGAAATACTATTTCAAGCTTTTGAATGTTTAAAAAATATGTTACTGAACATTCTTTGGAAAAATGTGTTTCATAGAATGGTTTGGGTTGGAAGGGACCTTAAAGATCATCTAGTTCCAACCTCTTTGCATGGGCAGGGGCACCTCCCATCAGACCAAGTTGCTCAAAGCTCCATCCAACCTGGCCTCGAACACTTCCAGGGATGAGGCACCTACAGCCTCCATGTTCCAATGTCTCACCAACCTCACATGAAATAATTTCTTCCTCATGTCTAATCTAGATCTACTCTCTTCTAGTTAAAAGCCGTTGCCACTTGTCCTATCGCTACAAATCGTTAGAGAAAGTCTGTCCCTGACATTCTTGTAGGCCCCCTTCAGGTACTGGCAGGCTGCTATATGGTACAATTAATTAAGTTTTTCTTTGCCATCTGTCTTATTTATCTTGTTTGATATTGGAATCAACACACTGAATAATTATTACAAGGGTTGGATAATGCTGAAGGTTTCTGTCTTGCCCTTCCACTATATTTGCAAGTGTTTGTAGGTTATGGCTCAATCAATGTTGCTTGTCCTCTCTCCACTTCATGGACTGGTTTTTCTAAGAAGTGCTGCCTAAGAATCCTATTTAATTTTAAGTATCATCGAGCCTAATGCTTATTGCCAATAATTAAAATGCTTTTCTGTCAAATATGCAGTCATAACTCTCCATTACCTGAATAGTCACTGTTGTGCTGTGTTTGAGAATATTTAATAATTGGTTAAAAATGCAGAATTACTCCTGAAATTCCATGTTTAGACAAGTAGAACATGACACGTAGCTTGAAGCCTTTCATAAATGGGGTGTGTATATATGGCAGATCTCATCAATAGCTTGCATTGGTTTTACATTTGTACCATTCCACTTACTAGAGTGGAACTACTGTGGATTTGTGCTGGTGTATGTTAAGAGGGGGACAGGGCTTAATGTCTGATCAGAATCCATGCTGTGCCTCTGCCTTGCTTTGGAAGGCTCCAGTACACCTCTTGGAGCTGCAGTATTTGGGCTGAGGAATGGGGCTGCCAAAAGTGGTCCTTTTTAGTCACAGTAATGCTGGCATTATGATCCCAGGGGATGTGAGGTGCTTTATATCAGGTCCTAAGTAATTGCCCCGGGGACAACCAAAGAAACACAACATTGCTGAGGTTGGCTCCATCTGTGCATTGACAGGACATGCTCTGCACAGCTGAAAATTGTCTGTTGCTTCTGGTAATGAAGTGTCCCCTTACTGCCTAAATATGCACCTGTTAGTATGTGTCAATAAACTAGATACATGGAACTGCATGTTTCAAATGACATCTGGGGATTCAAATGCAAGAGAAACAAAAATAAGCAAAAGCAAAGCAAAATAAGCTTGATTCATATTATCAGAGTTGTGTTGTGTTTTTGTTTTTTTTAAAAGAAACAAAAGCAATCCCCTTCCCAACAAACCCTGAAATTAAAGACCTTTTTCAGGTTTATTTTGTTAATTTTTGGTTTTGATCTGGTGTGATTTTTAGTTATGGCTCTCTTGAAAGTGAGAAAGGTGCCTTCTAGCTCCCCTGTTAGTGGATACATACAGATAAGTTATTAATCAGTACAAGGAACTACAAAGCTGTAATAACTTGGCTTGGTAGTACTCCTGTAATATGCCTGTGTAAATAAAATATTTCAGCAGCAGTGGTTCCAAGCCATTTTAGAAAGTTGAATGAAGAATAGAGAAGTACTGACTAATCACATTTTTTCTCTGTGTTTGCAGGTCACTTGTCATCTCTGCAAATTTTCAGGCACAGGTCCCCTGCATTTACAACCTGCAGACTAGTGCTGACTATGTCAGAGGCACTTCAAAGCGTACTTTAATTTGCTGAGAACAAATGCTGTTAGCTTTAAGTCCTGCAAAAATTCAATGCTCTTGAACAACTTCACTGCAGGACATTGAACAATAACTAATATTTTAATATTAGCATTTCTGAAGTGAAATTTTCTGGAGGATTTAATTTTCTTGTGAATTTTTTCTAATTTGTTGTAGTTTGTGAGCAACTGCACAACTTGGCAACAACATGCCTCTGTAGCCAGCTAATGAAAACCTAGTAAAAGTTAAAGTTCTTCATACTTTCATGGTCACACAGGGAATATTATGTTATGCATGCTATTGCTGAAACAAACTCACCTCTTTTCACTTGAAAAACCACTGAAGAAACCACATGTCAGCAAGATAAGTATTCTTGGCTTTTCAGAAAGAAGAAAAATCTTTTCTGGATCTTGACAGCATCTTCAAACCTGGAGTTGAAATTGATTTTAATACAGGGGATTTTTAATGTACTAGCATCTGACCTTAAATAATAGGGAAGAGGAAAGCTTATATGTTTCATGATATTTTGTGTCTGGTGCTGATTATAGGCCTTTGTAAAGTTCAGATTTACATACTGGTTTTGGAACAGAGTAAGCTTGCTTTGCCTTGAATTTCTGCTTGTACAGTATCTGTTCTAGTTTGTTATGATATAGACTTTGAGAGACTGGAAAATTATTTGTCCAAAAGTAGCAGAAACATATGGTTGGGGAAGTTTCACTAAACAGTATTGAGTGTATTTCTTAAAGCAACCCCTCTTTGTAGAAAGCACTTACAATGTCACTTACAGTTAGCAAAAAATGTTCAGGATGTTGAATCTCCTATTGAGTGTGTTTTTATTAGACAGATCTTAAAGTGGAGAGTGAGTAGAAGTGTATAAGTGAAACCATCTCTCTCCCTTCCTGGGAAAGATAATTTTTTCCAGATACTGTGTTTAGCAATTTACTAGTGTGATTGTCCAGTGAAAATCATACTTAATTTGGTCAGTTAATGAAGACATTTCTGATTTATGCTGATGCAGCAATAAGCAAAATAATTGTCTGTGATTTTAGCTGGAAATGTTGGATGGCTCTTTTGGCCTTGATGCATGACCTGTACGTTGCACAGACAGGACAGTAGAATATGCTGAGATTGAAAGCTTAGAGCTACATCACAGTAATTCTTTCCAGAGGATTGTTTTTAGTAGATATGTCAATGTGAAAGAGCTTGTATGGGGTGACAAGCCTATGCTATAGCAATTGCTTGGGCAGCAAATAACATTATCATACATCTCCTCAGCATGTCTTATTCTTAGAGCTTTTTAGCAACATTTACAATGTGGATGTACAATCATAAAAATGGTAGCAGAATATGCAAGGACGCTGTTTTCCTATGTAACCCACACAGAAGTGACCTTCAGCATACCAGTTTTTTAAGAAGTTTGGACTTCTTCCTTCTTCTCTTTGTTTTTCCGGTAATATTCCAGTTTCAGCAAACCAACAATGAAATGCTCTGTTTTGCAGACAAGAAGCCCAAAGCCATCCCAGAGCCCGCAGCCCAATTTGGGTGACCAGACAGAACACCTCTCTGAAGCTTCTGCAGATTCCTTAGAGGCCATGTCCGAGGGTGAATCTCCAACCCCCTTCTCCAGGGGCAGCCGCACGCGAGCCAGCCTTCCCGTGGTGCGATCGGCAAACCAAACGAAGGAAAGATCACTGGGTAAGACCCTGCTTCAGTCCTTCTCCTCTCTGCTCTTAGTCTCTGTGCATTTAAAACAGTTTTTAAATAGTTCAGGGTTAAAAAAATAAAAACTTTGGCAGCACATTATTTTTAATCTCAGGTCGTTCTTTAGCAATCAGCTCCGTATGGTGTCCTGGGTACCTTAGGGAAGTGGTGGTGTTTTTCCTAAGATCTGAAAGTGTGACGGGAACATGGTAGACAAGGGGAAAGATGCCAACCCTGACGTGAAATGCTGAATAGCAGTTAAAACCCAATATTGCACATACTTTTTTGCCACTGTGTGGCAGTGAACTTGTTACAAGATTGCACCCTTATTTTCAGAGGTGAACTCTTTGAAGCCTGACCTCAGTTGGAAGGAACCTAGAGATATTATTGCCTAACAGATCCAGCTCTTAGTGAAAAGCCTTGGTATTTCCGTGGTGGTAAGCTTTGCAGGCAGCAGATTTAATGGGTATGCTGGCAGAGGTGCCCATTACTTTGGGGTAATGCCCTTCCTTCTGCCTGGTGACACGAGTGATATGTTAGCACAGGTGGACTGCTCTGCTTCCCGAGTGCTTCCCATATCTGAGGGTTGAATTAAACCCAGCTGTGAACCAGAGCTCCTTTTAGAAGAGTGGATTTTGTCTAAGTGACTGTGCTCTCAGCTGATGAATGGTAAAAGTAAAGGTTGTTCTTTTGAGGGAGGACACCAGAGGGCAGTTAACTGCTGTGAGGAGGTGGCATTAACTCGCATGGGGATTGCTGAGGAAGGCAAGTGTGGGCTCAGAGGTAATAAGCTAAGATGCTGCTTTCCTGTAGACTCATCTTCCATCATATAGAGTGATATAAAGCAAATGCTGTAAAGTAAATCAAGCTTGCCATGTTGGTTTACTTGTTCTTCAACAATCTAAGACGGTTTCTGTCAAGAGTGTTGTGATGTCTGACAAACACAACAAATGAGAAGAAAACAGGGCTGGGATGGGTCCTTGGCACCCCCAGAGCTGGCAAGTACAGAACAGTGGGGCTGGGGACAAGGGGCTGATCCCTTCCCATGTCAGCTCATGAGGCAGCACTGCCACCCTCCCCAAAACCCATTGGGCCACCAAATGTGTCAGGCCCTTTGGGGTGAAATTTTGAAGACTCCAAGCAGAACAAGACTTTTTGGTTTAAAGGTGTTTTTAAAAGTGAGGTTGTAGCACATGTATGTTTACTATACACACAAAGAATACATCTCTGCTTTTATGTCACTCCTGGCTAGGGTGTCCTCAGAATGGCTTGCTTCACCCTGAGATTTTCTGGAAAACATGTATTTGCCTGAATGTGGTTTTAAGTGGATTGGGCCTTTGCAGGTCGCTGTGTGACTTGCAGTCCAGCCTCACTACAAGGGTTTTAGCTGGCACTCAGCAATTACCCCAGGCCACATAGGGAATCATCTCTGAACTTTTGTTTCAAACATGAGCTGAGAATTGATAAATGGCTTTCAAGATGCTTTTTGTTGGCATTGAAGTGGGTGGCCTGCTATACACCAGTGTTTGTGCCATATTTTCTCTCCCAAAAGTTGAGCTAGAAACAGCTTTCTCTTTGTCCGAGTGTACATCTGAAAATAATACAACAGCCCTATTTCTGGAAAAAAACTTCAGTGCTCATCACTACAAATAAATCTGGTAGGTTATAGGAAAAGCCATGCGGGGTTAGACCAGGAGTCCACCTGGCCCTGTATTTTGTCCTCAAGAAAGGCCACAGGCAACTAGTTTAGGCACGACTGAGATCAGGGTAAGTATGTGTCTTTATGATCCTTCCCCTGAGTACTCTCCCACCCTCAAGCTACCGTTAGCTTAGGGATTTCGTGGTTATGATTTCTACCTGTATAATAACCCTCAAGAGATGTTTCCTCCAGGTATTTGTTCAGTCCCTTTGAACCTATGTAAATTTTTTTGCATCAGCAACAGTGCAGCTTTGACTTTGGCAGCAAGTTTTGTTGGTTTACTACCCAACCATCTCTTTTCTCTTGCTTTGTTTTGTATTTGTTTATCTATTCTAAATTAATGTCATGCCCCCTTGTCCTTGTGTTGAAAGTGACAGCAAACATTAGATTGCTATCTGCTTCCCCCTGGGCCATCTCTGGTTCTGTAGGCCTGTCATTTCCCTCAGGTCATCACTTTTTCCTCACCCAGAAACCATCACAGCTGTTTGATTATCATTGTTGTGCTTCTTTGCACCTTTTCCAGTTCAACGGTATCTTTGCTGAGATGCAAGGACTGGAGCTGCAGCAGTTCACTGTTCAGTATTCCACTCTTAAACCATGTTTTTTTGCATCTGTTGCAAATATTGGAATGTGTTGTCCAGGTCCTAATGGAGGACAGTCACATTAAATGGTACCATTTTATTTGACGTCCAGGATTTCAGACTGTGCAAGGCACCCTGTCTCAGCCTGTCTTTCAAGACAAGAGACAAGACCTTGCCTTATGCCATTGTGAACAGGCAAAATGTGGGAGGGGGAAAGGAAACCATGTAATATGAAGCTTTTGAGTTTTGAGGTTTTAGATTAGAAACTGGAGCAAAATAAGTCTTTTCACACTTGCATTGCAAGAGGAGTCACAGCTATGTGTGTGGCTTAAGGGAACATCATACTAGCCAAATAGGAGGTAATACATTGTCACCACCCTGCAAGCAGTAATTTTCATTTTGCTCCAGGAATTATTAATAGCAATTAGTTAGTTTTAAAGGGTAGTCTAAATTTTATTCTAAAATAGTTCTATTTTAGATTATCATTCTTCAATGCATTTATTTTATAACAATGTACTTTTCAGCCTTTTTTACCAGTGTCACCCCTGTAAGTAATGTGAAATTTTAATTTTGAGACTTCACAGAGTGTGGCCCTGTTAGGATTGGTTTTACTTCTGACAGTGCAAGGCAAATGTTTATTTTAAGAAAACAGTAAACTGTTTGTAACTTCAATTTTAAAAGTGTCATGAAAATATTTCTGTTCACATGATTTTAAACAAGCTATGTATAATAACCTCCCTTTCCATATCTCTTATTTTTTAAATACAAATTGTGTTTTTATCCTCAGCCATCATAATTTCAGTGAGAAAAATTACCAACTTTTGTGAGTTTTTATTAATTTTAAACTCGACATCTCAGTGACCTTTTAAAAGCCTGATGTTTTATTTTTGAAATTGTAATTCTTCTGTAGGCTCCTATTTTATTGACTACATATGAGTCAGTTTGTTTAAAATTGTGGTCTGAATTAACATGGAGCCTGAAAAAGAATGGCAGTAATGCATTTAGGCTACCCCAACATCATGTTTTTTTCAGTCAGGACTAATCTAACAGGATGTGGTATTCTGACATGCAAGGCTGTCACATGCCATGAGGAGTTGACCCAGAAAACAGTATTTGTTGTGGGCCCAATTTAAAATTTCAACCACAGCTTTCAAAATGAAGGTCTTTTTTGGCTAAGAGGTCCATCAGAGATCAGCGCTTGTCTCATCAATCTGCATCCTAGAGACAAAGTGAGATATTAAAAAAAATTAATTCACTGTGCAAGAGAAAATTAAATGTATTTTAAATTATCTGTTTGAAAGCTGGGGTTTTTTTCCAGGGTGATAACTGTGGGAAAAAAAAATTATCTAGCAAAACTGTCAGAGCAAGAATCAGCTGAAACCTGGAAAGTGCTCAAAAGCTTTCAACAAACTTCACTTGCAATTTGCCTGGAGGAAGCTGAGCCTGACAAGCACCCGGCGAGGTTCTGCCAGCAGGCAGCGTGTGCCCGTCCTGCCGCTCAGGGCTCTGCTACCTCCGCAACGGGATGAAGACTGACAAGTATTTTCACTTGTAGTTTCTCTTGGGGTACATCTGTATAAACGATGGGCCTGATGCTTTGTAAGGGCAGACACTGGTCCTCTGCAGTGGCCGAGCAGTTGGGGTGGTTGAGGTGAAGGGTAGGGAGTGGTTGCAGTCTCAGATTGCAGGAACAGCTGTAGGTGCTCCCATAGGATCAGGCTGTACAGGCAGGGTGGAATTAAGGAAAAATATGATATGAGGAGGGTTTTCCATAAATGCACAAGGATTTAGTTTGAGAAGTCATTGAGAAGGATAGAGCTTCATGGCTCATGGGCAGCAAGCACCTTCTCTGGGTATGCTGACCAGGGCATCCAGCCACTCCAGTCCAGATGAGTAAGGAGCAGAGGATGACTGGGCTCCTCACCCGCAACACTGTGGCTGAAATTAGGTGGCATGGAAAGGCCTCTGCAGAAATGTCTGATCCTGCCAACATTTGCATTTCATTTGTCTTCAGAGGGATTACTCAGAAGAGTAAAATTACACAAACTCTTAAGAATTGATTAAGGATTAAGAGAGGATCATAAACAATAACAGAATTTTCTGAATATTATTTGTTAACCCCTCAGCCCCAAGTTTAAGCAGGCATAGATTTTAGTGTCTAATTTATTAGTTGCCACTTTCTATGGAAATGGTGTTACTGATTATAATAGTAACACCTGGATCTTTTGAAGCATTTCTTGCAGATGTTTCTCAGAGCCTGTTAAAAAGAGAGTCAAGGCCATAGTTATGATTTTATACATAGGGAGTCATTTGTAGAGAGAGGGGCAGTGACTTGGTTGCTGTCACTTGATGGTAGAAGTAACTCTATATGTGTGCATGCAATGTACTGTCAGATTTCAACAGAAAATATAAATATTAAAGATAGACATATATTTGTGGCAATTAATTGTTATTTAGTATTTATGAGCTAGAAATTAAAATAGGCATGTTAAGTCAGACAGAAAATGTGTGAATGGCCAGAGATTTTTATAAGAGAAGCCTGTGATTTGTTAGCAGTGGCACTGCCCTCTTGGAGTCCTTAGGGCATGATTCAAGCCTAATGAAATCAGCAGGATCTTCACTTTAATTCATGGGAGAGGAACTCCCTGGGAACTGCAGTTAAAGTTAAGGCTGAATATAGCTTTAATGTGTTCAGTCATCTTAAAGAAATTTTCTCTATCTTGTCTCTTTACAGTGTATGCAAAGCAGCCAACATGTAAAAAGGTCATGTAAATATTTCCTGTCATGATCAGATATATTAATGTGGGCTGGCAGGTCTATAGGAAAAACAGCCAGAAGCAACTAGTTCCGATTATTGAATTGAAACACAGACCCTAGGAAATTATAATATTATACGGTAACAACAGTTTTCCTCTCCAGCTTTTCTGGACTTTATCTTCTTTCACATTACTTCAAATTAAGGCTGAATTTTTTGAACTTGGAAAGAAAAAAACCCACAGTTCTTACCTGAAATATTTTGCATCAAAATAACAAAAGAAGGTAAAAAATCCAATCTTAGTGCTGAGAGGTTTTTCTGTTTCATTTTTTGTCCTGACATGATTTGTGGAAGACAGCTATATGGAAGAGTGAATTACGGGTCTTTGCAGACTTGCCCTTGTGCTCTCAATTGTTTACTTAACAGATTCTTCGTCCTATATGGGAATGTCTTGACTGAAACACATTTGAAAATTCCTGAAAAAAGAAGTTATTCTAAGAAGCAAGATCCTATTTAAGACATACTGTCTCAACAGAAGCAGTCTGTCTGGCACTACGAAGCTGATAAGCAGTGTATTTTAGTTGCTGTGTCACACTGGAGCTGAATTTGTCTCCATTGCAACAGGCTGTGTCAGCATGGATCCAGTAGGTTCATTGCAGCGATACTGGAGTAGATATGCAGTGTGCTAAATAAAACCATCAGCTACATGAGTCTGTATCTGACACTGCTATATCTGTTAAATGTTTTTGAATGCAGTATTTATTATTATTTTTCACTGCAGTAATACTGAAGGACCTCAACTAAAAATGGACCTTACCATGTTGGGCAATGTACATAGTGAGAAAATATTCCTGTTGCAGGACCTTGCAACATGAAAAAACAGAATGAAAAGTTAAGATAAAGGAAAATGTAATTAGGGTCCAAACTGATAAACTGAATAAAGCTGTGTCGAGATGGCAGTGACTTTCTTTTTTTATCTCAAATCACTCCCACACATAAGATGCCATGTCTTTGTCCTGCTGTACCACCACTTCTTATTCTGATTTAGCAGCAACAATTTAGGCTTTCAGCATTTGGTGTCTGCTGGAAGAGAGATTTGGCAGCTGGGATAGCTTATACAGGCCAAACTACTCTTCAGGGGAAAGTTGGGAGGCCAGATGGAACTCTCAGGGGCCATGTCTGGCACAGGAATCATCCACTTGGACAAATTTGATCAAATTTTCACATTAGGTAAAATTTTTAAGTCTACCTCTAATACAGTGTCACACAAGCAGCACAACCTTCCATTTGTACATGGGCATGCAAAGAAAAATGTGTATTGTAATTCCATGCATTGCAAGAAGTTCAAGTTTTTGGCCAGAGGAGCATAGTACTAGCCTGTCCCTCAGCACAGTCTATTTAGGGTTTGCTACCAGTGCTGACAGCAAGTCCCTGAATGAGGACAGGTCTTGGATTTAGTAATCGTTCCCAATACTCTTTATAAATTCAGGTTGTGATTCTAGTACATAGCTGTTCTGCTGGGCCTGAGTTCAGGTTTCTGTTCTCAAAGGGAAATACTGTCATCTCTGTGGTATCATAAAGGCTGTCTCTTGGTCTCTCAAGCACTCTTTTGCATTTTTGGTTATAGAGTAGCCTGGTTAAACAGGCTAAGAGGATAATCACTGCATCAGAGGCTTGTTGATAGCCAGCTGATTAAGGTTCTCTCTTGGGACACTAGGGGCAATGATCTGCACAGCTCTCAAGATGAGAGCACTTCTGGATATAATTTCAACTACTCAACTATTTCATAAAAGAGAGGCACTATTTGCCATTGCTTCTACCCAATTACTTTCTGTGTTCAATAGAACATCTGTGCGCATAAGGGCAGAGCAGTGGATGTTGTTTATCTTGGCTTTAACAAAGCATTTCATATGTCCCGCAGAGCCTCCTTGTCACTGGGGAGATATGGGTGGCCTTCAGGGCAAGTAGGCCCTAAAGCTTTAAAGTCTAACTGGCAGATGGTTTTCAGTGGTCATCCTCAGGGCTGGACTCTGGAACCACTATTTTTTAACATCAGCAACCTGTTTTTTGGGATGGAATGGACCATCAGCAAGGTGAAGTCTGACACTTAGGTTTGGGAAAGCTTTTAATATGCTGAAAGGTCAGCCGGCCACTCACTGGGACCCCAGTGAACCAGAGGAATGGGTACCAGGAACTTCATAAATCTCCAGAGACAAATGCAGTCTTTCAGCAGGGACAGAATAGCCCTTTGTGACAATGTGGGCAGGGACAGACTGACTTGGGAGCAGCTTTTCAGGGAAGACTGAGTCTGACAACAAGGTGACTATTTGTTAGCAATGTGTCCTTGAAGCAGTGAAAACTGCAGAGCTGTCTTTAGGAAAAATTTAGCCGGGGGGTCAAGGGAAGTTTTATCCCCCTCTTTGCAGCATTTGTGAGGTTGCAGGTGGAGTATTATGTCTGGTCTTGGCTCCCTAGTATAAAAAAAATAATGACAAACTCAAGTAAGCAAATGACTTCTTGGCATTCTTAACCATGCTAACTCAGGTCACTGGTGCAAGATGCTACTTAACTTTTGCAGAATTTGGCAATAAGGACACCAGCTATGTCTTGTCTTTTTATGTGGTAGCTGGGATGATGAGGGTGGAGGAGGGAGGTGGAGAACAATATGGGCCTATACTAGCCTCACAGTCTTATATATTCATAGAATGCCAGTTGGAAAAGACCACAAGGATCATCTAGTCCAACCTTTCTAGGTAATACTATCATTTATATGAGATGTCTTAGCACCCTGTCAAGCTGAAACTTAAAACTGTCTTATGGGGGGGCATCTACCACTTCCCTTGGGAGAATATCCCAATGTTTGAGTGTCCTCATGGAGAAAAATTTACCTCTTGGGTTCAATTGGAATCTCCCCAGGAGCAACTTGTGCCCATTACCCCTTGTCTTTTCTATGTGACTCCTTGTAAGTAGGGAGTATCCACCTTCTTGGTAGCCACCCTTTAAGTACTGAAATAATATTACAATTTTGTAAAATAAAATTAAAGGAAACATTAGAAGGATCTTGAGATTTGGTTTAAAAAATATTAAATGGTGAACTGCATTTTGAGAAAATACTTGGAAATTTTTATTATGATCACCTCTGAATTGCCCAGGAGTGTCCCAACAAAAATAGCTACCATTCAGATTTTTAGAGTTATCCTTAGTTTTTAAAACTGAAGAAGGAACTTGTATCAGGAACTGATATAAGGGAGAAACACGGGTGCATTTTCTCACTGTTTCTTGTTGGCATTGCTGCTGACTTCAGTTTGAGGGAAAGTGCAGACAGACCTTGTGACTCAATGAACATAGAGTGGAAGATCAAGCTAAATGAGAGTGAAGACAAAGGCTGTCCATAATCTCAAACAGAAATGGTCAACTGATGGTTAGGTAAAGATTGAAACAAATCTAATGATAACTTTACCAACCTCTAAATCAGCACTGTTTTTCAATTTACTTCACAAAATTTAGCTCAGCTTGATTTCTGGCAATTCTCACTGCTTCACCTTTCTATATACTCCATATTTCATACCTTAAGATACAGCTTTCTTTGCTGGTTTATCTAATTTACTTAGATATATTAATATTTTCATATTTTTCTCTCTTAAATAACTAGTTTGTAAGGGCAATTCCTGTTCTGGAAGTAAAAGTGGGTTGTGATTAAAGCTCTTCTAAGCACCTAAGCTGCTCCACACTGAGCTCATTGTTAGCAATGTAACCACAACAAGATGGTGCTTAGTCACATTTAGGCCAGCACTGTGTAATAGATGGAGGTGCTGAGAGATGGGTGGTGTGATGTTGCCTGCACACGAGCTTTTGCCATAAGGAGTGTGGCAAAGGAGTATAACCCTTATGGGTCATAACTCCTTATGGTAAGGAGTATAACCCTTACCAGTTAGAACTTAGAAGTGATGATCTTGCTGGTGTGGGTAAGTGCTGGGCCACTTTGGTTGTGCAGCTCCTAGCTCTAAAGCCAGCCCATCCCTGTGAGTTCAGTATGGTTCACCATGATGCTGTATGGGCACGTCCTCAGCTGCCAAGTGTGTGTTACAGCCCAGTGGCAGTACCTGGGCTGAACACCTTGCAGTGCACCTGGTAGGTCTGCATCAGCTGCAGCTGCAGTGGGGCAGTCCTCCAAACCCAATGCTGGTGGGTTCAGCTTGGAGGCACAGCCCATGAAAATCATGATGCCAGTCCCCCTTCACTGCATTGTGTTTTGTGTAGAGCATCACTGAAAGAAATGATGGAATATTTTGCAAGTCTTTCTGTCACTGACCATTGGTCAAGGGGGCCCAGAAAATCTTTTGGTTTTGAAAGAGATCTGTACACAGGGAAGGAAAGGGTAATCATGTGTTTTGTTCACATGATCATCATCAGATCTGGGTTTTACACTAGTAAACCTTGCTTTGACCATGTCCTTTCACCTCTTGGGTGTTTAATTTCCCCTACTATAAAACATACCTTTCTGTTGACAGGAGTGTTGTGAAGCAATTCGTAAAAAGATTTAAGTTTCTAAGGCTTGGCTTACATGTAAATGTTTTCTGCTATGGCCAGTGTTTAATGCCATGGCCTGTTGCCCATAGAGTGAAGAGCGATCAGAAATTCCAGAGGGATTTCTGAAACTAAGCACACTAGCATGATGAAGGGAAAAGCTGAACATCACAGTTTGCCTTGTAGGGAAGCCCGAGGCTGGGAGTCTCTGGGAGCACCTAGAAGTGGCAGCCACAGTATTGCCTTTCTTCTGCTTTCAAAACAGTTGCATAGTGCAGCTTCCTCATTCACACTGATTTTCATACCTGTGTTCCTAGAGTAGCAGAGCATTTCGCAGTCCTGTTTGTTTTATGTTTTATAAAAATCGGCACAATCTTCATGTTTCAGGTAAATCCATTGTAACAGAAGTGTAAGTGCCAGAGGAACTTTGGGGTGCACAGAAACATTAACATCCGTTGCATTTAACTTTCTTTCCAGCAGCTTTGCTGGCATATGTGCTGTGAACCTAGCAAAAGCCATGTCTGAGTTATATTCTGTTTCTTCTTGCTTTAATTCTCCATGGGAGTAATTTTCTAGCCAAAGGTAAAACACACTTCAGAGCTCCTGCAGCTTCTGTGAAGTTGGGCCTTTGGGTGTTACTGGTGTTCAGGGCAATGTGAAGGCTGAGCAATGTGTGGGAGAAAAATAATGTCAATGACTTAAAGTAGTGGATTTTGAGTCTCTCTATTCTGTCATGCTGAAAAGGGATTTTTAGCAGTGAGCAGTTAGTTTTGTCAAATAGGAAATGCCAGAAAGTATTGCTCTATCATGAAACAGATCAGACAACTCAAGAGGAAAGGCAGTAGCTTTTTAAGGGCATATGATTTAAGGGAAAGCAAGGAAAAAAGAATTTATTGTGCCTTTGAAAATTTCTTTTCCCCCTACAGTGAGATTGTGGCCAAAACATTTCTCCAAGTTGTATGCGAAAATTGTCTATTTTAAAGCATGATCTTTTTGAATAACATGCATATTTACTTTGAAAATGCAAGACCCAAAGACAACTGTGATTTTGTTTTGGATCAATATTTTGTGGGAGTATTGGAGGGCAGGCTGAATAAAGTCTGGTTTGATACTATTTAGACTTGTATATAGGGAAGATGTTTCAATGCCAGCATTTATTTTGTGTTAATGGTTTCTTTCAGTAGCTCAATATTCAGCATGTTTTTAGTGGCCTGAAATGCAAAACCAGAAATTGCTTCACTCTGCACTAACTTTTAAACTGGACAGAAAAGAGAGTCACACACAACTGCAAAGCTGATATGTGAAGTCTGTATTTTTAGCCAGAAAATCTTTTTTTTGCGATTTAATCCAGGAAAGTTTCAAAAGCCAAAAATACAGAAAGTTCCTTATGTTCTTCCTAACAACTGAAAGCTACCACCAAAAAAATGGGTTTTTTTCCGCTCATGTTGGAACAGTGAAATAAATACAATCATTAAAAACATATGTACTTGAATTTTTTTACAAATATAGTTAGCTTCTGAATTCTAAATAATGTTTAGCTGCATAGGATGTTTGAGTGAGCCCTAAAAGGCTAATTTTACCCAGAACATAAAGAAATAAATTATGTCTCAAATTGATGAAAAAAGGAAAAAATAGTTTAATAAGTAATTTAAAAACTGTATTAAAAATAAAAGTCTTAAGAAAGAAAACTAGTTACTCTTCAGTCTGAAACAATTTTTCCAACCAAAAGAAAGTGCAAGTTTGTAGTAGGATTCATAAAGAATCTGATTGCGATCTTAATGAAAGAAAAAGTATCAGCTCTTGATAATAGTAGGAAAATTATGTTAACAGCTCCATTCTATAAAAACAGCCTAATACTAAATAATGGTTAGGTAATGTTGAGTAGTCTGTTTAGTATTCAGAAAAATTAAGATCTTCCCTAAGTGCAAGCACAATTATCTACCCACTGATTGTAGAAACATCTGACTGTGTATGTGTTCATTTCTCTATAGCAATTATGAACAACATAGGGACAAAAATATTAAAGACTAAGGGGAAAGGGAATAATCTTGTATTTCATTAAATGCCTTTGTATTCTAGGACCTTTAGCTTTTCCCATTGCTTTTGCTCAGTGTCTGTATCTCAGCACCATAAACTGCCCATCCCGTTGCTGATGACTTTCAAGGGAGAAGAACTGATTAACCATCTAAGTTTGGTGATTTGCTGAGATTTGATGATGACTGATGGTAACTGCCTTGAGAGCCTCATGTTCCCAAACCTCCTGTTTCTATTGGCCATGGGAGGAAGATATACAGTGCATCTGCACTGCAATTCCTGTGGTAAATTCAGTCTGTGTAACATACTTTGCCTAGTTCTAGCCTACCTCTGTCAATTATCAGTAGATGCAAATGCATGGCAGCCAAAGTGCAATCAGCAGGTCAAGGTGTTGATCCTTGACTCAACACTGGTGAGACCACACTCTTCATGAGCTAAGATTACTTGCATTCCTCCCCAAGTGCTAGGGATGACTATTAACAGTGCTGTGAAACTGAAAGGGTCCAAAATTGCTCTTGTTTTCCTGTAAGACCTCAGTTTTACTCCTGCTAAGAGTTTCACCTGAGGCTTTGTTCTATATAATGCCAGCAAATTGAGTTGTGAAGAAGAAATTCCTAGTGCTAAAATGCAAATTTGATTTTTGGGTGTTTTGTTGGGTAAGTGTGAGGCTAAAATGCAAAATCTATGTTTAAGAAAAACTGGGTGCTATAAAAGGGAAAAGTTCTTCCTCAGCTGCTTTAAAACAAAGTACCTTGTGATTTAGCAATAGCTTCCACTGCAGAGCAGACTTGGTGTGTTTGGGATTTTCAAAACAAACTACCCTTCTTAAGGTAGACTTCCGAGCCATCTAACTGAAGAGCAATAGTAGGCTTCTCAGAAAAGTGCAGTACTGGGGCAAGTATATTTATCAAGGCACAACAATATCACTGTTTTGTGCTCCATTCCAATAGTGTGTTTGAATGGAAAATGTTGCTTTAGTAGTAAGGAGTGTGGGTGGATTTTTCTCTTCTCTTTACGGACTTGGTCTGTGTTCCACATGGACTTTTAAGCCCAGATTATTACTATGCACTTAAGAATATGTAACTTGCTATCATATTTTGCTTGTAGGTGTTTTATATCTTCAGTATGGAGATGAAACAAAGCAGTTGAGGATGCCAAATGAAATCACAAGCACAGACACAATTCGTGCCCTTTTTGTAAGTGCCTTTCCCCAGCAGCTGACAATGAAAATGCTGGAATCACCCAGTGTGGCCATTTACATCAAGGATGAGAGCAGAAACATATATTATGAGTTGTGTGATGTGAGGTAAGTAAATATGAAATTACAGCTCTTGGGTTTGGGTGGGCTTTTTTGTAGTGCACTTACAGAATAGGAAGGAGTGGAGTTGATAAGTATCTGACAGATAGTGGCCTGACACATAAAGGCATGTTCAGTGGTATCTGAGTAATATGGGAGGTCTGTCTGACACTGCCTTCAGCTGTAGGTGCAGTACCTGTTGCACAAGCCATTGATAAATGGTGCGCCTTGCTCAAATATACATATAATACATGCAGGTTCACATATTTGATATTTTATTGAATTTTACCATAAATATTTAAACTACGAAACACAAAATAAACATTTACATAAAAAAAACCCCAAAAATTATTTTCCTTGGTGGTAGCACAAAGCCTGATCCTTGTGAGCCTGAAGTTACAAATATGAATGTCACCGGTGTCCTCAGAACAGGGCCAATTATGCATCGTCTAACACTGCCAAAGATCCCTGGCACTGGTGACCACTGCTGCAGCAGCAGCCCCACAGCTTTCCTGTTTTATGTCAGGATGCAGCAGCTAATTCAAAGCTTGGTCAATAAACGATCTGACTAGCATCTGGGTGCACCTTTCTATCCTTTATTTTGTGGGAGTGTAGCTGCTTCATTAATCATGTTCCTTCAGTCCTGGTGTCTGTGCTCTTTTAGCCAGAAGGACCAGAATCTCAAGGTCCCTAGAAAATCCCAAGTCATGCAGCAACTAAGCTCTGAGGCACATCTCAAACATGTTACATTCTGTAAAACTGTGTGAGGAAATATGGTGGGTCTCTGTGCCATCCTTTTCATAAGAAGTTACTTGATAAAAAGAATGGATGGAGAGCCTAAGTAGATGAAGGAGAAAGCAGAAAAGGCATTTCCTCTCTGCCAGTCTGCCACTAGTGCAGGAAAATTATGTGAAAATAAGAGAAGTGCACTGTCCTCTGCTGCCTTGTTTCTTCTGGAGATCCGGTGGCTCGGTGCTTTTCTGTATCATGTTGAAATTAAAAGAGCAAGTTGGAGCTTTTCTAGACTTGCCACTTCCAGTTGCCCCATTCCTCTTCTTAGTCTCTGAACAGCACCACACTCCATTTCCTCACCTCTGTCTTGTTCTTCTCAGCCTGTCTATCCAGTGTCTTGTCATTAACCAGAGTCCTGGATTTCAGTTTCTGTTTTTTAATCTTATTTGCTTTGCAGACTTCCACACCCTTGTTTGGCAATATTAATGCCTATGTTAGGACCCATCTGATTTTTGCATCATCATCATTCATGATGTAGTCAGGTTTCTTATACATAAAGCAGTGTATTTGCAAGATCAGATCAACTGATTAAATCAAGATAAGAGTTACTATGTCTCTGTTGCCAAGTACATTATTATCAACCATCATGTGGCCCATTGCCTCTTTCTCTCACTTTATCCCTCCATCTTCCCTTGAGTTTCAGACTAACAGTTTATGACTTCATCTCCTCCCTGCCTCCGAGAATGTGGTTGTTAATTATCTTAATACCACTCCACCTTTTTTTCCCTTGCTCCTGTTGCCGGCGTCACTCTGCCAACCTCAGGCCTATTCTTCAATCCCAACATCTGCTTCCTCTGTTCCTATGACTGTATAGTACATCATTTCTAGAGGAAATCCAACCCAGCTGACTTCCACCATGACAAAATTCCCTCCTTCAGTTCTGCCGCTCTTCTCACTAAGGAAACTTCAACAATTTCAGCTTCATGGTGTCTAAAGCATGCATTACCACTGTATTTTCACCACCTTTGAATAATTTCCACCACAATTTCTCCATTTCTGTTCCTTACTTTTCACAAGATCTTGCCAGTGTCTCGCCTCAGAGATGTTTTTCTCTCCCTTGCTTGGCATGTCCACCTTTAGTTATCTTCTTTCTTCCTTGTCTTAAACACAGGTGTTACAGTCAACTCTTTAAGCTCTCCACCTCCCTTTCAGGCTCTCTCATGCTACTTCGTGCCTCAGATCCCTTGCTTTATCTTTTTACTAACTTATTACTCTATTAAAGTGCCTATTCTTTGTACCCTGAAAACATGTTTCTGTGCCTCCCAACAAAACTGACCCTGAACACAACATAATTTCCACTTCCCATCACCTTTCTCTGCTGCACTGAGCAATCACTACAGCGGTGAGCTAGAATTTTATTCTACTTCTGTCCTAGACCCATTTCCAACCTCTCTGGGGTTTTATTCTTCAATTGAAGCTTGTCTGTTGTTCCCTACTGTTCCATTGCAATTGCCAGTGTCACCAAATGGTCAGCTTTTGTGAACACCCTTTTTCCCTCAGATCTCTCATGTACTTATGATGTTTTCTTTTAAACTTTGATCTCCCTTTGTTTCAATGGCTGTTCTTTCCCAATTTTGTCCTGTCTCTCTCTTCTCCTTTCATTTGGTATCATTTGTGATGTCCTCTTCTGAAACATTGATTTTCTGTTGTGTTTTTTCAGGGCTTTGTCCTCCTTTATTTTCCCTGTCTCCATCATCTTATCCATGTGGATTAGTTGAATCATCAACTGCCTGGGTAACTCTCCTATTTACTTGTGTGTCTCTCCTTTAGGATGGAATTCTTCTGACCAAAAGGAGATTTTTACAACCACATTTTGAGCTGGTTGTGATTAATCCTATGAATTTGTCTGATAAATCATACATGCCAGAGAACCTAGCTGTAGATGTCTTACCTGTGAATGTCTGCAATATAGATGACATGAATCCTACCTCTTCCATCTAAACTAAAATACTGATCTTCTCTTCTCATATAGTCTCAAGGACCATTAGTTTCAGCTTGACTTACGTTCTACTTCATTAGACCACCACACTCCTTCCCTCTTTCCATCCTTTTTTTTTTTTTAATCAGTAGGGACGAAGCACTATCATTCTACTTAAGCCCATAACCTGCTCTTTTTCTTAAAGTGGTTCAGGGCTCAACATTCAGTGTAGATTTCAGATTATTTTCTATGTAACATCCCTATGCTGCAGCCTTTCCTCTCCTATCACATAGTGAAAAAGCACTCAGCTAATTCATCAACTTTTTAATAGCAACTCCTGTGATGGTCTTTTCTCAGCAGTTGACACAGGTAATCTTGTTTGCTTTTACCCATTCAAATGAAGCAACAAAGATAATTCTCCTAGTTTGACAAGCAGACTGTTTCCCATGCGTTTGTTTCATTTGTCCTCTGGCTGTATCTTTTCCATCTCATTAAATATAAACTACTTGTCTTCATTATGAGGGCTCCTCCAATACCACTTCAGCACTACTTCTCATTTCTTGTTCAGTACCAAGTGCCATCTGCTTCCACTTGGTGAATAATGCCAACTTTCATTCTACATGTGTTCAATTTTCAAACAAGTGCCTTCACCCTCTGTCTCGGGCAGCCCCCTCATGCACTTGGAGAGTGTCCTCTGCCAACACCCGCAAAGCCACTGCCTCAGTCTCCTTCCCACTCTCCCTGTTGCACTGCCTACTTGGAGCATGCCCGTGGTCCCAGGATGTGTTTATTGCTTCTCTGGCCAGAGAGACTATGGTATTCTCATTTCTTCTTGTTCCCTTATCTCTCTGCAGCTATCTTGTTGCCTTTTGTGTCTTCTGTTCACCTTGCAAGCTGGTGAAGAGGTTGTATTCCTGGGGTGTTTATACAGCACGCACAGATCAATGAGGCCTTTGAACATGCCAAGGGCATCTGGGAGCTACAGTAATGCAAGTAATAGTAATAATAAAAGTACAGTAATATATATCTGTTATCAGTAATGTTTATCTTAGAATAGCAACGTGAGGTGAAGCAGAATTCACTTCAGAGATCAAACGCCTAGTATTTTGGTGCTTTGCCTTGCAGCAATGTTTTGCTTTAAGTGTCATGTTACTACAAGAAATATTTATGGAGAATGCTTTTAAAACAAACTCCAGTTGGTTGAGGTATCATCTCATAACCATCAGACAGAAAAGACAGCAGATAACTTTTATTTAAATGAATAATATGCTGTTTCTTGAACTGAAGAAGAGAGAGCTTACTTTGTATGAAAAGTAACATATTTCCAAGTCTGAGGCAGAAAATGGTAACTGAGACTCCCAGTGCAAGTCTCAAAGTGAAAGGGTCATGTTTGCAAGATGGAAAACAGTTTATGTTACCATAAATAATTGAAGAACTTAAACTTGACGCAAGGTAGATATCTTCCTGTGCAGTCTACAAGTAAACACTCAAATACCGAACATCTCATCAGCCCTGCAGTTCTTAAGCAGAAGGCACTGATCTGTCTCTTAAGCTGTGGTGCTTCTTTAATAACTACTTGACATCTACAACAGCAGCACAAGTTCTGACTAGCTACCTATTCAAAGCAATCACTGCTTGTAATATGACATTGTAAGAAAGAAATTGGACCTGCCCAAGAATTCTTTCCTTCGTTTTTTAAATGATAATCCTGTTGATTAAGATCAGTTCACTAGACTTGTAGCTGCACCTGGAGGAAAGGAATCCAGTCACATGTGTAAGTAAATTCTCTAGAGATCACTAGTGGGAAATTAAGGGAATCGTAGCTTTGAAAAGATGTGAGTGTAGATTGAAAGCTTTGCAGAAGATTGAACAAGAAATCAACAGAACTCAGTGCAAGTGTCTATGCCATAAATGATTGGAAGGTAGGTTTTGAAACAAAATAGAAAACTACTGTAATCTAACTCTTTCCTAAATGTAATAGCTGAAAAGTTAACTGATCTGTGACAAAGTGTTCAGTCCTAATTAAACAAAATTATTCTCTTTGGGCTTTCCATCTAAACCATTTCTATGGTAGCTTTCATCAAAACTTTTGCTTGTGTATTTGTTTTCCTAATTCCTATTTCTTCTCTTAAAACCTCATCTTTGTTATAGATAAAGTTTAGAGGAAGGACTTGTCTGCTACTGAATTTTTAGCTTTTTTTTTTTTTTTTTTTTTTTCAGGTTTGTGAACAAGCTGATAATTAGAATTGCCTCAAGAATAATTGCAATTAGAAAGTCTTATTTTCTTTTGATATTCTTCCTTCTTAGAATAGCAAAAATTCACGTGGGTTGACTACACAATAAAACATGTAAATATTAACTAAACCCATTTGAGTGCTGTGTAAATTTTGAAGCTCTATTGTCTTCAAAGTGTTTTCATTCTAGGGCAGGATCTTAAAAGAAACTTAACACTATCTAATTTTTATGGGTGTGGAGTTGTACCGAAAGAATGATACTTCCCATGGGAAAAAGAATCAAAGTAGGCTTTTGTTTGTTTGTGTGTGTCTAAGTTATGGCATTTAGGTTTTTCTTATAGGTTGGCTGCAGACCTACTGTGTTTGTCCATTACTTGAAACTTTCAGGCAAGAAAGCAAATGAAACTACTTTCATCTGTTATCATTATTTATTCTTTTGATTCCAGGAATATTCAAGACCGATCCTTCCTTAAAGTTTACAACAAAGATCCTGCACATGCATTTAACCACACTTCCAGAGCTGTAAATGGAGATATAAGGGTAAGTACCAGTGCTGCATTTATACTCCTCTTTCCTCGAGCTTTTATGTTAAATGTTTAAATTAATAACTGTAAAGTGTACCAAACAATTCCTAAAATCGAGGGTATATGTATGACAGGTATACAGAAGAGGGAATTGATCATGCTTACTGTAATGTTTAGTAACTGCTTTGCTTTTTCCAAATACTTGCCCTGAGCATTTACTGTTCTTTTGTTCTGGTTTATTAGCATTAAAGCATGTGAATCAAAACATAACCTTTACTTATTTTGGAACACAGACAGTGCTCAGAGTCCATGCAGCTTCTTATTTCTTGTTTCCAAACCCTTAACAGCTAAGTATAGCATGGTGTTATTTCACGCCAGCAAGGCTTCAGCTCGAACTGGTTTGCAGTGGCTGAGCAGATATATCTAGCTTGAAGTATATTGGAACATTTTGCAAATTACTATTTCAAATAGGGAATTCTGATAAATACCTATTGTGGTGTAAATGGTTTTGTCTTTTTTTCTAAAATTTTCTAGCTGTGCTGAATAGGGACTAGTATACTTGCAATTTCAAGTGAACAATATGTATTGGGAAACAATAGAGAAGGCATTTGAAGGATACTAAGTTGCCCTCTGTCATTGTCTCTACCTGTTACTGGACTATTATCTCCCACCTTGATGCCAGAGAGCAGGAGGTGCAGCTGTGTGGCACCTCTTCCTCTGTGTTACCCACAGCTAAGGTTGCAGCAGCGGGGGAGGTGGTGAGATTACACAACCTCATCTCCTCCTTAGCTGTCCTAGGTCTCTCCTCAGGAAACAGTACACAAATGAGCTCGGTGGGGCCAGGAGGGAATGCCACTACTGTCCTACCTGCTTTGTGGCTTTTATGTGTGCTCCAAAGCTGATTCAACTGCACAAAAAGTTTCCAGTTAAGTGATTTGCTTAATTATATGTTTGCTTCTTGGTTTCATTATCAATTCTGAGCATGTCTTACTGCTTTATTATTAATATTTTATGTAAGCATTGCTGCTGTTTCAACAGTTTAGGGCCTCATTATTTTAGAAAGATTGTGATAGTTTATTTACAGGCGCTATTCTCAACCACTGCTCATTTATGTACTTCAATTATAAAATGGTCCTTTTGATAGGTCAGACATCTAATTACTTGATTATTCACACTGCTGCACAC
Organism: Chaetura pelagica; assembly: GCF_000747805.2. Lineage (NCBI taxonomy): Eukaryota > Metazoa > Chordata > Aves > Apodiformes > Apodidae > Chaetura > Chaetura pelagica. The sequence goes on from NW_009970726.1 coordinate 2,629,755, forward strand.
ACGACATGAGAAAGCAAACAGATGCACTTCAAAGGGCTGATAGTTTTTTGTATCCTCTTTAAGGTCCTTTTTTGTGTCTTCCATGTGCAGTAGATGCTGAATGTATCTACTGTGGCTTTGTGTGCTGTAGGCCTGTTTTCAGATACAGTTAACTACTGTGTTAGCAGCATGTGTTCAAAAGTAGAGATTTCCTCTTTGTCCCTGTTCCAGGTATTTACTGCCTATCAGAGTTGTTTTGAAAACAAGTGCTGCTTCTGTGCAAAAAAACTGTAATAGTTTCTATTGCTTATTTTAAAATACTGTGTTGTACAACAGATACACACTCTTGACATCCTCCAGTTATGGCTGGGTTATCTATCTCTGGCTATAACTAAAAAATAATAGTGACACAGTGGTGACCTTTGCAGGTGGTAGTTTCATGGTAAAATAACTTATTTTGCTCTGATGAAAAGCCAGTTAAACCATTTCAAAATTCTGTACATCCAACAGAACAGCTGTTTTCTCATTTGGCTTTTCCTTTGCACTGGCAAATTTCTGGTCTTTCTGGTGAAGTCAGATCCAGGATGTTCTTTGTGGAGAAACATGCAAAAAGTCTTCCCTTTGATCTATGTGAACTTCTGCACTTCAAAGTTATGAGCATGGAAGCAAGTGATTTCTTGAGCTCTTGAAATAATGAAACATCTTTGTCTAAGGATGCGTGACTTCTGGTTGGGTTCTTCCTTGTGCAATGGCGTTCAGATCCTAACTGAGGCTTTTCCCAAAGTAGAGTATTGTATCACACTCCTCGATTCTCACCCTCTGGAGTCTAAAAAGCTGGACTACATATTGCTTTTTTTTCCTTTATTTGGCAGAAGTGTACTGTAGGATCTTCTTGCACATCTCTAATTTGGCAGTATTTGAAGGGACATGGTAGTCTAATGGTTTTTACTCTTTGGTTAAATATACTTGAATTTTTTCTGCAGAACAACAATTAATTAGGTCAGGGGAGACAACCATCAATAACAGATGGATTTTCTACCACTCTTTCCTTAGCAAACTAGACTACAGGGGGTAAAAATGCAGAGGAACTAAGTGAGAAAAATGTGCATTTTGTGTACTGGCATTGCATGGTACCCAAAAGACTGTGGAAAAATGTTGATTCTCATCCTTCCTTTTGTGTTTGTGCAGCTTTACATTGGGTAAAATGATGTTCTTCAATTTCATGTGATACATGAGCACTAAATTCACTTCAGTGGGAAGTAGGGAGTAACTCTTGTTAACACTGTGCTCTACATCATGGTTAACTGCTTTAAAAAAACCTACTCAAAAGCAGCTTACTGTCAGGCTGCTTGAAAGAGCAGTATTTAAAATATCATGAATTAGCCACTTTAAGTACATTTTTCCAGGGTGATACTGTGAGTGTGGTTGTGTCTCCTGCCATATGTGAGTTAAAGCTTTAGATTTTTTTGAAGTTTGGGGTAGTTTTGCCTTTACAGATTTTTCTACTGTTTGCTTTCTTGTCCCCTTGGAACATTTGTCCCTGGGCTTTTATTCATGTGATTTATAATCATTTCCAAGTAACAGACCCAAAATAATCTCAGAAAATAATGTCATATGCCAGCTTGGACACCTGTTTTTACTGCCAAACAGATGTGAGACCTGTATAAGAATTGGCAGTAACACTTGAAGTATTAAGTATTATCCATATGGGCAAGAAGACTCAAAATGTGCAAGAAGAATGTTCATGTTCACTAATTCTAATTTTCCTGGACTTCTTTCTGTTTCATGCGCTTTTCTGAAGGGGTTGTGTATGAGAAAAGGGATTTTACTGATACTGTGCCATGGCAGTTTGCATCTGGAAGAGCATGGTTTGTTTGACAGGTCTGCCATGTTTAATGCTGTTCAAGAGAGAGGCAGCCACATAATGCTGCCTTGCTCAGTATTTGTGTTTGTGCTCTTCCCTTTTTTATTTATTGCTTTCCTAAAACGTACACTGAAAATCTGTAGCAGCTCTTTGCTTTGGAAAAATGTATCTTCACATTGCTGCATTTCATTCATTTATTCCTCTGCCTAAACAAGTAACATCTATCAGCACTTTCTGGCTCTCTGAGCAACAATACTTCCTTTTGACAATATACTGTCTCATGTCCAAATGTGTAGATGATCTCTTTATTCTCTCTGGCATTGATTTAGATTCCAGTACAAATGGAAGAAGGTAGCCATGCTTTTCTGTGCTGTTAGAATTAATGTTTGTGGTTTGCATAGATTTGAAGGTGAAGAGGTTATCTCAAAATTACTAGGTGTAGGGTCCAGGTTGCCTCTCTTCTCCTGTCAGTGATGGTGTAAAGATTGAACATCAGAAGGTGACATTAAAGAACTGACAGTGGATTTTCCTGTGTTGCTGAATGAATAGAATTTCTTCAGAAGTGTCACAGATCCTTTTATCCTGGGCTGTTGCTTTGAGCCCATGGTGACTCCAAGTGGAAACAATTCCCCACTGAACGTGCACAGCATTATTTCCTGTCCTCATTCCCTACATCCTTCTTTTGCAAAGTGTCTAAAAGGTGAAGAATCCTAAATTATAATCTCCCTCTTCTGTTACTACAACTTGTCTGCATTTCTGGTGGCACAGTTGGATACCAATAGCATTGGTTTATGTAGTGGCTTATTTTGGGCTTCATCTGACTGCTAATTTTGAGAATCAGGAGGGAATTTATAACAAACCAGTGGCTATTTTTCTTGGCAATCTTTTTCTTCCCAACCACCTGCCCTAAAGTCCGTGGGTTACCCTTTGTTTTAAAATGTCCCAAGACCTACCATTTTTTAGCTTAATTCCCTGACCTGCATAAAACCTTCGCAGGTCAATGTTGTATCCCAGCCCTTTGCTGGGTTGGGGAGGCCAAAATATCCAAAGAATGCTTGTTGTGGCTGCTGTTGTATTGACGTACACTTCCTTTGATTTCTTTAGAGACTGTTTCTCCAAGAAAGAATAATTATAGCAAGCTGGGGGATCAGGGTGTACCTGAAAACTTCACATTTTCTGGGAATAAGGAAGATAAAAAGGTGATGATGTTCCTGGCAGCGGTGGGGATTTGAGCTGCCAAGGTGAGAGAGGATGAGTTAGCATGAGTTGTACAGTAGAAAGAGACATTTGATAAGTTGGGTAAACTGTTGTGCTGAATAGATTTTATGAATGAAATCAAGAAACAGCAACTTTTTGTTTTTCCCCTGAAAGTGCCTGGCTAGCAGGCTGTTAACATTTTAACTCTCTTAAAGAGAGTTAGTTGCAATTTGTGAACTTCAAAAAACCCTACAAGTGCTGAAAAGTCTCAAACAACTCCCCAGGAATTTTACACATTCAAGGAGCCTGAAATGCAGTTCTGGTTTGAAGGAAAGAGAGAGAAATAATAAAAGCAGGATTATCCTTCTGTGTTCTCAGGGTGCCTGTAAACATACATCCAGCTTCTATAAGATGTTTAACTTCTTCTAATTGGATTGTTTGTGATCTTAACATCAATAAACATAAAAGCTGCAAATACTGCCAAAATTACATTTTTTCATTGCATACTACTGCTGAAAAACAAAACCAAAACAAGGCAGTTCCTTTAACTATGTAGAGATATTTACTTGAAAAGTATTTATTGGAGACTAATTCAAACAATTAATTAGGTGAATACATTTTGATACTAGGATGCCTACAGGACAGCATTTATATAAGTTGCCATGTGTTTTCCTAACTGATCCTATTACTATAAGACTTTGTTTTCTTTTGGGAAGAAAAAGAAAAAGCAAACGCTAATATCTCTATTATCTGATAGAGACCTTCCAAATTATACAAATCTCATCTTTCCTGCTGTTTTGCTGTCTGCTTTTTCTAATGCTCTTTTTGTCACTGAGAGGTTATGACAACATGAGCCATATTGTATTTATAAACATCACGTGTTTCCTTGATATGACTTGCGGTGTCTGCCAAACAGAACACATGGAAGAAACATTTCTCATTAGCTCAGCATTGGTTTTGGTTATACTGATTTCCGGGACAGGAAAAATGCCTTCCTTACTCAGATTTAACTCTCATACAGTAGAAAGAAAGCCTCTGAGTGTCCATGAAATTTCTTGAACAGAGACACTGCAGCTCTTTTAGCCCATATACTTTGTCTAAGGAAAAGAGAAAACTGGTTTATTTTGAAAAGAAGATGTAATGGCATGTATTGCTGAAGCAAATTCTGAACTAAAATACCTGCCAAAGTCATCTAGAAACAGAACTCACCAAGAGATGTAAGGTAAGATGATGCTTATAAATAATGGAAGGTATCTTGTTCATTTCTTTTCTTTCTTATTTTTTTTTTTTTTCCAAACAAAATATATTTTTCAGGTTAACTGAGAATTTAAATCAGAACAATATAAACTGTTTCTTCTTGCATGAGCCATAGGAGAAAATAAATGTGTAATTACTCCATATCAATAAACTCTACTCTCAGATTTTATGTCTAGTTTCAAACCTATATATTAAACACAAACATTTATTTTCAAATTTGAAATTATGAATCTTGCTGAGATTTGAACAAAATGTATAAAAGAAGTTTCTTGATGTTCTGAGTTACTGTTATGAATTATTATGATTTTTACTACTTTTTGCTTTCAATGGCTTGTCAGTAGTTGCCAATTAATTATGCAACTACAGAGCAGCAGACAGAGAGAAGTAGCTGCAGCAAATCAGACTGTGATGAAAGACTGTAAATGTACCTGTTCCCTTTCATTCATATGCTCTTTGATATACAAAACCTACTGCTGTTTAAAGCCTAAGTTATTTGGAAAGCGTTTTTTTATTATTATTTTAGCTACATATAAACCAATATCTAAATTTTAAATGTTATCTGGCAGAAATTTAGTCTGTTTAAAGATACAGGTCCTGCCTTAGAGTTGGATGGATACTGCATTGTGACTTTTTTAATACAATGGCTATGTGCTTTGGTGTGTCATTTATTTCACAAACGTCATTTGTTAGGAGTGTAGCCATGTAGATCCTATTGCTATACTGACATTTTAAAATACACCTTTTAAAAAAATTTCAAAGAATGAGAATGGATTTTAAGTTTATATCAAGCTGGCAGTTGAAAGAGTCATGTTCTTGATATTAAACTGTTCGAGGAACATGACCTTGCCACACCCATGTAGTAATCTTCCAGTTAGCCTAAGAGGAGTGTCATATGGTAGATATCACAAACCAGTTACCTGGAAACTCCCAGAGAGTTTCGTCTGCAGAAACAGATGAACTTTCAACCACAATACAGTTGTTTTAGTGGAGTATTTAGAGGGAGAGCTCTTTATTTCCCACTAAGAGACCTGTATTCAAGCTAGCCTGCCTTTCACGTTGAGGTTTGCTTAGAGCTTGCCCTGGAGCTGATGAAGTTACTTAATGACAACATATGATCTGTCATGTGTGAAGGTCTTTTCAGCCCTTCATTAAATTTAGACGTTCCCTCTCATAGAACTCTGAGGGTCTCAGGCAATGCTTTCACTGCCTTCAGTGGGAGCTTGCCCTGAATAAAAACATAAGTATTGGATCTGAGTCCAGATTTATTGTCTACTAGATTCTGGTTTTATTCTTACTCCATCTACTTTTAAATAATGTTTCCTTGTTCCAATTCTTTAGATGTTGATGTTTTACTCTTTTTTTTTTTTTTCCTTCCCCCCCCCACTGCTCTTGTGCTTAATAGAACAATTTGCACTAATTTGACTGTTTACTTGAAATTCCTAAGTAGCTTCCAAAGTCAGATATTGGCAGAGCTCTCTAAACACATTGACAATTTATCAAAATGCCCATGGCTGTGACCTCTCTTATTAGAAGGGGGCATCCTCCTCTACCTCCTTTGTAAATCAGGTAGCTTATCTGAACTGCTGGAGTCCCATAAGCCAAAGTCCAACCAAGCTTTATGACTTCCAGTTAGCTTTCTGAAGGAGCTGTTACTTGAACAGGGGTTAAAAATCACTTTGTGTATGTGGATATTTTGGTATCACTGTTCCCACAACCCAAGTAAAGTTAGAAGCAATGTTTTTTTCTTCTTCAAAAGCGCTTGTCATTCAGGACCGTAACTTTCCTAATAGGTTTTTCACTAATATATGATGTGATACTTTGTGATCATGACCCAAATTCTTTGCCTTCCACTGAGCATATTATTTCCACTTCAGTATATTATTAGTTACCTGCTTCTAAATAAGCCTGTTGAATAGTAAAGAGAATTAATTCTGTCCCTATTTTCCTTTTAACAAAGAGCAGTTAAGCAGTACCTGGTGTCACACAGCTACCTATCTGAGGACCTTGATTCTTCTCAGTGTTGGATTGTAATTTTTCTAATAAGACCTCTGGAAAATTAATCAGACTTCTGAAAATATGTAGCAGTAGAAATATCTTTTCTTGGATACATGTTAAGATCTGGGGTTAAGAAAAGCCTCAGCTGGCAAAAGCAAGACAGTTGCAAATATTAGCAGGCAACAGAGCTCCATGAGAAGTGATGTGATGCTGAAATTATTTTTGTGTGAATATATGCCTTTCTTACATTATTGCAAATTAGAACTCCATGTGACTATGAGAAAAGACCAAAAGGGTGTGTTGGGTAAAGGACTAGTCTCAGTCACTTGATATTTACTATAGATAGTTTGTCATTAGCATAAAGCAGGCTGTTTACTTCAGCCATGCTGACCCTTTTTTTTTTTTTTTTTTTAATAGAACTAAAATGAAAAGAAAATGTAGGGCTCAAAGAGTAGAGGAAGAAGCTTGTAAGACTCTTAATTAAGGCACTGATAGCATCTCTAACATTGCAAAAGATCATTTTGCGGCTGCAAATACTGCTGGGCTTTATGGCTTTGAGATGCAGGGCAGCTTGGACACTAACATTGCAAAATCCAATTGTATATAAGGCTTCTGTGACCATTTTTCCTGCCAACAGTGCTGACTCCAAAACTCAGCACAGCAACTTGCTAGTTCTGTTTTGCCATGACCTTATGTTGGAAGAAACAGCTGGCTTCAGGTGTAAATGTGGTTCTTAGGTCTTCTAAGTATCAGCTCTGTATTATGCCATTTTTACATTATTTACATCCTTATGTATTTCATATATCTATAATAGAAATTGAATATTGACTCAGTTGTTTGGTACTGCCAGGTAACACCAAAGATTATGCTTTCCTTTATGTTTGTTTAACCGTATCAACTTGTTCAGGTTTATCTGGCTTCAGTGCAGTCAGTAGAGATACAAATATGGAACAAAAATAAAAGCTGAGTTCTTAGTACAGTGAGTCAGAAAGCCATGCATTTATTTTGATTTATGACTGTAACTACTAGCAGTATTTCTTTTTTTAAAGAGCAGAAATCTGATATACAGCTTATTTAAACCAAATAAAAATGCTGATCTGTACCAGAACTGTATGTGTTTGAAACTATTCCTTTTTTGGAAAAAAAAAGAGGGATGACCCCATCAGTTCAGTGGTGGCCTGAGGAAATGCTGAAATTGAGACTGGTCTGAAGGGTTTGGCTCTCTGTGTTGGTGGTGGCTGTCTGTGTTCTGTACATGATGTGCCTGATCTCTTCAAGGAGACTGAGGAGGGGGAAGGAAATGCTTGCTGCATCTTCTTACATTACATGACTCCTATTTGTTCTCAGAAAATTCTACCTAAAAAGCAGCTGTGGAAAGCAAAAAGAAGCAAACAGTTGGTTCAAATACAGCACTAGTTATGAGGGGTGTCATAATGTTAACTTAAAAAAACCCAAACCAGTAATAGCTTCTATGTGTTCAGTCCAAACAGTCTAATAGCTTATGGGATGGGTGGGCCATGCTATACTGATGAGATAAATGTGGATATTGGCAAACCAGTGATGTAATTATGTTAATCCAACCTTTTTAGGATTGAAATGTGTTATGTTTCAATGTGTTTATATTTTTGTCATTGTGATAACACCCTGGAAAATCTTGGCTGAAATGCCAAGAGGTTTCTTAGTGTACTCAGCACACTATTCTGTCTGGAAAGTAAACTAAGGAATCATAGGAAGATCAAGCATGAGAGATTTCACAGATTTATTAACTTCTCTCTGCTTAGCTGGATAAGTTTAAGAATTTTTTCAACTCAAACATTTGTTTCTGGGAAATCAAATACACTTATAACTATGCAGAAATGTGTGCCTGTTCACTGATGTGGATGTTTGTCTTACAAATCAGGAACAAAGCAATGCAGACTGATAGCAGGGAGACAGCTCTACAATGAAATGCTGCTTGGGGAATAAACCTCCACACAGAGACCCTGTGATTTCAGGACAATGCAAAATGTGCCACATCTCATGCATCATGAGCATTTTGCTCAGCTTGCCTAAAGTGTGACTAGACTGGAAGCCCTCATGGGACTTCTCTGGGTCAGGCTCTACCTGGCTTTGTGCTCTCTTCCCTTCCAAGCATAGTTTACCCAATGTGTTGCCAGAGTTGTCTCATTGACAGATAATCTGTGACAGTGTCAACTAAGGAGTGTCAACAGGTTCAGTACAGGTGTAACCAGGCTAGTCCAAATATAGACCCTGCCCTTCAAGCTGATTCACAAAGTAAGTTCAACATTTTATGGGAAGAAGGGTAATTTTGCTTTCCCCTTGTCTTTCTGTTGGATTCTTATTTTACACCTGCAATAAAGGTGGTCTTGGTCTAGGAATGGGAAGGGTCATTGGACCATTGTGCTGGCCAAAGAGCGTGGATGGGCTTGAAGTCTTAAGTGTGGCCGAGGGGTTGATAACACAATGGAATTGCTATAGGAAAGAGTTTTTTGAGGAGGGCTGCATTCACTTGTGCATGCACACACATACACTTGTCAGACCTTGGTGGTGATTTCATTGAAGCAGAATTTCTGTTGTCCCCCACTAATGACCAGAGGTGTACAACAGGCAACAGCCACCTCAACACTGTCTCCCAGCACTCAGTCCCATTGCAGGTCAAGTCTCAGAGATGCTGCATTAAGGCCTGACTTGTAGAAAGGTGTTATTTTCTGCAATGTCTGGAGATGCAGAGCTGGTTTGAACCTTAACTAGCTCTTCAGCGGGAATGGTTGAACTAAGATGTCAGAAGCTTTAAAGTGAATTTAAAATATCTTTACTTTGAATAGAAGAATGGATTGCAAAGGCAACCAATGGTCATAGCTTCTTTGCCTGTGTCCTCAAGCATTCATGAGTCGTTCCAGCTGCCATTTGACTGAAGTGCTCTGCTCACTTCTTTCCTAAAAACCACCCTCCTATTCTGCCAAAAAACCCACAGAACCTCAAAATACTAACCCAAACTAAAGGAGTTTATGTTGGATTTATTTTATTCTTTCTCTTCCCTCTTCTCCTTCCTTTCTTCATCTCTCCTTCTCCCTCCCATGCCTGCTGTGCTAGGCTACAGCATTGTAATGACTAATGCAAAATTTTCAAGCCTTTAAGAAAATTTGCATTAGTTTTTATTTTTCCACTCTTGTTCTGTTTTCTCATTCTTTTATTGAATTTTTTGTTGAATTCCCTTCATTTGCTATAGTCTCTCTTTTTCTCATCCGTTTCTCAGCTCCTGGCTTAAGTCTCCTATTTTTGCTTCTTTGTTCTTTATTATCCCTTTCTTGTTTCCCTGTTTACTTCTCAACACTCCATCTCCAATACCATTCTCTTTGATCTCTGGCCTCCTTCACAAACTCCTGTTAGTGTCCTTCACCCTGTCTCATTCCCTCTTTGTTTTGTTTTGTTTTTCTCTTCTGTAGTTTTACACTTAGAATTCTCTATTACCTTCTTTACCTGCTCTATCTCTTCCCAGTATCACAGAATCATAGAATCATTTAGTTTGGAAAAGACCTTTAAGATCATGAAGCCCAAGTCATGAGTTACGTATTAGTTAAATGTTTGCAGCATGTGACTCTTGCTATTTTTATTAATATTTCTTTGTTACACATGGCCCAAGCATGAAAATTTCAGGCTACTAAATCAGTCCTCTACATTAAAGCTTTAAAAAGTCTGCACAGAAGTAAACATGCTAGTGGCAGGACAGAGGAAGAGGAGAATGAAAAGTGGAGATGTTTCTGTATTGGTCTGTTGATAAATAAATAATGTGTATTAGCAGCTTCAGGCTAGAGACTCTTAATTCTTAGCTCAGTCAGAAAGGAACCACAGGCAAGGTTGGATCCACCACTGTGAATGACAGCAAAGTCCGTTGCATGGACTATCAAGCAGCAGCTGGAATGAAGCTGCCACTATCCCTTCTAGTTATAGTATCTAAGCTTGGCTTGTAAAGCAGAAAAAAATTGAAAAAAAATAGGATGAAAAGCAGACCAGAGAGTGAGCTAAATGCAAAGACATATGGGCAGGCTCACTTCAGACAATTAGGAAAAAAGGTCTAATCCTTTTAGGCTTAGAGTAGAAATTGCTGCAAACTGCAGTCAGTGGCAAGAGGCTGGGAGTGCCAAGGGCAGCTTGTCCCACCCAACTGTAGAGGGAATGAGGTGACCTTGGAGGAGGCCTGGATGACTGTCTTGTAACAAGAGGTGAGGCAGATCCTCAACACAGAGCAGCTAATAGTGCTGTCTTAACTGTTGAGAGGTGCTTAATGTGTGTGTGTCTGCTATACACCCTGGGATACTTTCCTATAGCTCGGAAAATGTCTTTGTTTAAATCAGTACAGAAATGAGGAGGAAGCATGAGGTTTAAATTACAGGGTAGAGAGACAGACTGCAGACCTGACGTAATAGTTGAGTTTTGCAGAACCTTCTTCATGCGACTCCAGTGAGAGTTGGCTATATTTGTTCTAGTAAATTTAAAATAAAATTTGAGAGGCTCAGAGAGTTTCCAGCACAGGATTTCCCACTTGCACTTGCTTGCCTTTAATATTTTAAACCCCTACAAATCTAAAATTCCTGATTATGTTGACTTTTTCCAAGCTTAAGATCAGAGCATCCCAATGGGTAAGAAATCAAGAAAGGGAGCCAGGAGACCCCCAAGGTTAAAGAGGAAACTGCTGGGCAAACTCAAGTGAAAGAAGAGAGTTTACAGATCATGGAAGGAGGGGCTGGCTGCTTGGGAGGAATACAGGACTGTTGTTATGAGGAAAGGCTGAGGGAGCTGGGTCTCTTTAGCTTGGAGAAGAGGAGACTGCGGGGTGACCTCATTAATCTTTACAAATATGTAAAGGGTGACTTTTAGGAGGATAGAGCCAGGCTCTTCGCAGTGATATCCAATGATAGGACAAGGGGAATAGGAGGTTCCATGTAAACATAAGGAAAAGCTTTTTCACTGTGAGCATGACAGAGCACTGGAACAGGCTGCCCAGAGAGGCTGTGGAGTCTCCTTCTCTGGAGACATTGAAAACCCACTTGGATGTGTTCCTGTGTGATGTGCTCTGAGTGATCCTGCTCTGGGGGTTGTTGGACTAGATGATCTTTCAAGGTCCCTTCCGACCTCTGAGATTCTGTGATTCTGTGTGTGAAGATGGGTGTGAAGAAAATATGGGTAAAAAATGTTCTGCTGGTATGCAAAATGAATAGTTATTTATGTATATATATACATAATATACACGTTACCATGAAGCACTGTTCTCTTGGAACTCAGATGCTTAGTGTGTGCTGGTTCAAAGGCTTTGCGTAGAGGTTGCTCCACACTGCAAGCTCAGTAGAACAGCTGGTTCTACTGAGTGTGCTTCGTTCCCAGCAGTCAAGCTGTAGAGCTGCCTGTCCCCTTTACAGTGGTTCGTTCTAGCAAGTAGCTGTGTGATCTGTGGTGTGGGAGGGCTTTTTGTTTGCATTTTCTTTTAGAAATAGGTATCCTGGAATAAGTATAAGAGAACTTTATGGTGCTTGTGTCTACCCCAAGGCATATCTGTTTCAGTTCATGCCTTTGAAATCAGAAAACAGAGGGAATAGTAAACAATATGTAAGTACAGGAGAAGATAGTATAGTCTGTATATAGTCTCAAATCCAAAATGTGTCAGTCAGCTAGAAAGCTGTTCAGCTGTTCTGTTGCCTCCCTGTTTGTTTAGCTTGACCTCTCATATTCAAAGAGCTTCTGTAGGATTTTCAGTCTTGAGGGACACACCACACACACCCTTCTAGGTCTAAATACTGGCAGTGGGCTGGAGAGCTGATGTGGACAAGCTGAAGCCAATTGGAGAGAGTTATTCAGAGTCATGAAGAGCAGCATGGAGTGCAGGGTGGCACCAGCACAGCCTGGCTGTGTGTCACCTCAGGGCCTTTGTGAAGGACAGAAACTTGGGGGTCTGTGTTCAGGTCCCCCATTTTTGCCATGGGGAAGCATCCAAGTCTGAGATCAGGATTGGATATGATGAGTTTTTTCTTCCCTTGCTGAATGTTTGGAGGAAAAGCTAAGGCTTGATCCCTCTCCTTTCACTGCAGAAGCACATGACCACATTAAGAGGTTTCTGTCATGGTCCTTGCCTAAGCAGAGGGAGGAAAAATTCTGATGGTTCTCCAGCTGCCTTCAAGAGTCTTGTGTATCAGAGGCTGCAGATTTAGGAGATCCTGCAGAAAACTCCATACACAGGTCTTTGTCCTCCTTCACTGTTGGTTTCATAGAATCATTAAGGTTGGAAGGGACCTTAGAGATCATCAAGTTCCAACACCTTTTCCTGGTTGCACAAAGATCAGGATCAGGTTGCACAAAACCTCATCCAACCTGGCCTTAAAAACCTTCAGGAACGGGGCATCGACAACTACCCTGGGCAACCCATTTCAGTTCCTCACCACCCATAAAGTGAAGAATTTCTTCCTAATATATAACCTAAATCTCCCCTCTCTCAGTTTAAAACCATTACCCCTTGTCCTATCACTATCTTCTCTGGTGAAAAGCCCCTCCCCGGCTTTCCTGTAGCCCCTTTCAAGTACTGGAAGGTGCTATAAGGTCTCCTCAATTTTCTTAGCCTGTCTTCATGGCAGAGGTGCTCCAGGCCTTTGATTATCTTGATGGCCCTTCTCTGGACCCTCTCCAACAAGTCTATATCTTTCTTGTGCTGAGGACCCCAGAACTACACACAGGACTCCAGGTGCAGTCTCACCAGAGCAGAATAGAGGGGCAGAATCACCTCCCTGGCCCTGCTGGCCACACTTCTTTTGATGCAGCCCAGGGCACAATTGGCTCTCTGGGCTTCAGCACACACTGGCGGCTCATGTGGAGCTTCTTACCAACTACCACCCCCAAGTCCTTCTCCTCAGGCCTGCTCTCTAGCCATTCTGCCCCAGGCCTGTATTTGTGCCTGGGGTTGTGCCGACCCAGGTGCAGGACCCTGCATTTGGCCTTGTTGAACTTCATGAGGTTTCTTGGATCAGAATTAGAAGCTGCATGGGCTATAGGATGGGTGAGATCGCACAAGACTTTAATTGGCAAAAAAACAACTCCCTAAAACCCCAAACCCAATCCCCCCCAAAATAGGTGAAAATATTGCTTATTTTGTAATACAGCTGTAAAAGCCATCATTAGCAAGCTGTCTTCCCATTTGTATTCTGCTAGACTGAACTAACTTGTTGCATTTAAGCAAAACCCCATTAACTCCATCACAAACTTGACTCCTGAGAGCGCAGAACAAAACTAAGTCCTGGGTTAGTAACAAGCAATCCAGCCTGTAAATGCTTCCCTGTTTTCTGTCAAGGAAACGGTTGTTTACAACAATACAAGGCATTAACTGCTTGATTATTTCCATCCATGAAAGTATTATTAAGGGAATAGGAACCAAAGGAGCTGTTATCAGGAACAGAAAGAACTTTGATCAGCAGTCAAGCAATAAGTTACATCTATGCCACATGTGTATTTCCCCTGGTAGACTTCAGACTATTCTCTGGTTTTATAATTGTGCTTTATTGATGTTGTAACATTTTTCCCAATAAAAATGAGAGAAGCAAACAGAAAATAAATTAATGTGACGGGCAAATTGATGGAAAGATCCAATGAGCCAACACTGTTAATAACATAGGAGAAAGTAGGGTGACTGGCGATGCAGCTCAGTAGTAACTTGGCTCCATCAGTAACAGAGACATTAACATTGATCTTAAAGTAATAAGCTAACCTAAACTTCCAGGCTTGATCTCAGTAAAGTGGAGGGTGTTCCAGCTCCTTGAGGCATGCTCTTTGTTTATACACAGGGTTGCACTGAAAAGGAACTCTTGTTCTGTACAGTGCATTGTAAACAAATACATAGCAAGTAATTAAATACAGGATAATGCATGGCAAGTTGGACAAGGCTTGAGGGCTCTGATAAAGTAATTTAAATAGAAAGTGATGCTTGAATGGTCTGTATGCATCGTTAGAACCTACCAATTAAGTTACAGCCTTGGTAATGATATATCTGTGCAATATTTAAGATGTTGTGCCTGATGTATTTTTAAATTAAAAGAAGATTATTTCCTCTTGTGAAAAACTTTTCATATTCATCAGATGTACTTGAAGACTCTTGCATATAGTGCCAGATGTAGGGAGAACTAGTTATAGTATGTCCAATGTTCTGGGTTATACTGTACCATCCTAGAGTCCAGTTACTGAAAATGTGCATCCTACCAGCTTGCAATTAGTTGCAGAAAAGCTACAGTGAAATATAGTTGTCTTTTTTATCCTGCATTTTAGCATAATAATTTCACACTGCAGGTTTGTTTGTAAGGAAAAATCACAGATGAAAGAATATACTCTGCAACTGTTGAAAAAAAGACATGAAAGTGTACTTGGATAATTTGGTTGTATTTTTTACTTTGATGGGTTTGAGTTGGGTTGGTCAGCAGACCTAAGCAGCTTTTTAACTAGGTCAGGTGTATACATCTATTCATTAAAAGGGAATGCTTGGCTGGTTAGTTAAACCTGCCAAATATAAACCAGATGCTTCACTGGTAAATGCCTCTTTACCTTTATATTGCAAGAAACAAGCCTTAAGTAATTAAATTTGAAATTCAAAATAAATATATTTTTTTCTTTCTGTGCCATAATAGTATCTTGTTATGTTTCTGGTGCAAATACTTAATAAATACAATATTCTACAATCTTTTAAAGTAAAACTGTAAATTAAACATTTAAGACAGAATTACTTTTTTTTTACATTTCTAAAAAAGGCTGTTTATATTACATTGCATATAAATTTTGTGAAGTTCTGGTCAAGACCAATAATGGTGTACAAATTTACAATGTACAGTACAAATTGAAATACATGGCAGCTGCCTACAAAGGTGAAGGACTTCTCTGCTCTTGGGCTGGGTGTTGTAAGGGGAGAAACACCTGGATCTTTAGTTTTGGCTGCCAGATCTGCTCTGCTCTTTGTCCTGTTACTTAAATGCTTTGAGTCAGGTTGCCCTTTCGTAGTGGAAATGAATGATGCCTCCCTCACTGATGGCTGAGAGCTGAGAGCAGCTCTGTGGAACAGAAATGTTGCCTCAGTCAGGCTCCAGTATAACTTGTTCTTTACAGCGATATTAGCTCATGGTCATGTGCTTTCAATGTATTTTGACTCTTTTGAATGCCTGTCATGATGCCTTAGGCAATTTTTTAGCTGCATGCAAAACAAAAAAAAGCAAAAAATGAAACAAAACAAAAACAACCAAATCAAACAAACCAACCCCCTGAATCAGAAGATAACTGCAGGACTGGGAAGTGCTCCTGTAATTATATTTTCCTCTGTGATATTAAAGTGCCCTCTCTCTTACACTGTAAATACTATATTTTTAAGAAGACATTTTTTATATTTGATGGTCTTTTGGGGTGAAGGGGTGGAAGGTAGGGAAGCATCCTTTTTGCTCTAATTATTTTTTTTTTTTACATTCACTTTCTCTATTATACCTTTTCTTTAAAAAAAGCACAAAGCACAAACCAGCCTAATCATAATGCCTAGCGTGGTGTGCTGCAGAGATAACAATGGGATTGATTTATGAGGGCCCCAAAGCTCAGGTTAGCCAGGCAGCTTAGGTGCCTGGTTAATGAGTAGACAGCCTTCTCCATGGGATGGGCTTGTGCTTCCTTCTACCAGATGTCACTACCAGTCTGATTATGGGAAAATCTTCCAAGTTTTATATTTTTTTCTAGAAATATATGTACTTGGTCCGTTAAATAATTGGAGGTCTTCACCTGTTGCAGAATGAATACGTGTGTTTTATATTGTTGCATTTGAAATGCATTCTCTTACCTAAACTGAGATTACTCTCTGTTTTATTTATGGCTTTCCCTTTTGTGAGTCTTTGTGTGCTTCTTTCCATAATGTTAGTCTCTTTCTTTACATCTTATAGGCACACACTAAAAAATGGTTGAGTGGTTGAATCACATAGTGTTGCACAGTTTGTGACTGGGTGACATGCCAAGGAGGTTATTTAGTGACTAATTTCCAAGGGGAGGAGAAATTGCAGGCTTGTCATGTGGAAAAGTACTTCAGTCTATTGAAGCAGCATTACTTACATGACTGGGTAAAGCAAGATGGCCTGTGCCTGCTGCGAGCAGAGGCAACAAGGAACATTTTTACTCTTTCAAAATCTTTTCCCAGAAGGCTTGGATATACAAAATATTATACCATAGACTGAGGATCCAGACTCAAGGCTGAAAACAAAAAGTGCTTTATTAGAAGTGGAACCAAATGTTGATCTCATTCCTGTAGCCATACAGATGGTTTCCTTAATTAACAGTAAGTTACTTTAATTATTTCAAATAAAAGCCTTATCAAAGATTGTTTTATTTGTCTGTAGGTAACAATGTTCTCAAAGACAGTAATAAGAATGCTACTGTTTTTAATTGTAGAAACAAATAGAGTAGCATCAGGGTAGCTGAATAAGTTATGCCTGAAAGAACAAACTGTGTAGGATTTAGTCTGGAACCCTTCTATCTGCTTGTTTGCATGATCCATCTTCAGCATGCACATTGACTTAAAGACAAGGTGAAGCAATCAAACATTATTTTGGGGATTACCATTAAATTTGTTTTGTGGTTAGCTTAGGATTTTATGGATCTGTTTTACATTCAGTAAAAAATGAACTAGGTATTCTCTGTTTTCCCCATGGGAGCTTTAGGATATGGTATGAATTAAGTTTATATGTAGTCAGGGATATAAAAGGACATACCGAGACATGCAACTTCCAGTAAAATATTTAAATCTCTGTAGAAACTGGGTTCATGTACAAGTGTGCATTAAAGATACAGGTATAAAATAAGGGACAATAATGTTAAGAATGTGTTTGATGTTCTAGCACACAGAAAGGGAAGTTATACTGTGGCTGAGTTTCGAACCAGTGTATGGGCAATTATAATATGCTATCCTAAAATTCTGCTCTTGAGGATGAAATAGTTCTTATGCATTACATAATTGGCAGAAAGATATGAAGAAAGATGTCACAGTGATACTGGCTAGTATTGTAATGACACCCGATTAAGGTTCACTCAGGTTGCCTCCTTTCTGGAGGGTCATGTTGATGTGCTCTAAATTCCATTTTCTAGGATAGTGAACATCATCTTCTGGTTCTCCTTTCTTTTTTTTCTTTCTTTTTTTTTTTCTCGTGTCAACTTTTAGCCAGCTGAACCTGGTAAAAATGGTCTGTGAACATAGAAAGTGGAGAAGTGAGTGGATACATCATCACTTACCACCACAGGTTCAATGAAAGAAGTATTTTATTTTAGCTGATTGCAGCATTGTAGATCAAGGGGAAGTAAAAGCATAAATCGAAGAAAAACCTAGTTATTCCCTTGCCATATACATCTAGTGAAGATTCTGGTGTAACCAGACACCAGAACCAGAAAATTGCAGTTTCATAGATATTCTGGAGTTTTATCTCAACTCTTCTTTCACCATAATGCAGAGATTTTTCAGCTGGACATGTATCAAAGCTGTGCAAAAGGAGCTAAAGAACTGAAATCTAGATGTGTGCTAGGAATAGGATAGTTGTAATAGGAATAGTTGTAATAAATGCTGAGATTTCTCAGGGGTTTCTGCAACTTCTTGTCTGGAAAAATATCCAGGAAAAGCCAATGGAAATATGTGTGACATGGTAAGAACATCTGTCTGGGTCTTGGAGTTCCCCATTCATGGGAAGTTTGAACATTTGAAATCAGTCCTATTTTACCAGCATCTTGTACTGTGGGACCAGATTCAGCTGAGGCCAGGTCTCCAACTTAGCCTAGGTCAGCTGTTTCATGGTCTGAACTCTGTCTCTGGGCAGCTGGAGGAATCTGCAGGTTAGGTTTAGGATTAGCCTGGGTTAGGGTTAGCCTGATTTTTTTTCTCTAAGGGCTAAATAGAATGGAGAAATCTCTAAGAATTAAAAGGTATACTATGAGAAGGCAAGAACAGACAACCTCAGTGTGACAACCTCTCAGTGATGTCTGATAGCATTAGGACTTGGCTTCAGAGTCGTGGTACAGATACTTAAAAAATTTTGTTTTCAGACCATTCACCAATTTTCAAGTGCACTGTATCTTATTGTAAATTATATAGAGAAATATTTAAGCTGTGTATGACAGATTTTTTTGCAAAAACAGATTTGTGCTTTCAATTGTCCAAACCTAACCTGAAGGAAGATCAGTCATGAAAGAAGTGGTACCATATGATGCAACTATTATATTAGTCCATTAAAACCATCAATTTATTTTTATGAGGAATGAATAAACTAATGGATTGTGTTATTGTTGTTCGATTTGGCTTCTTTTAATAAAGTCTTTCCTGATTAGAAAAGTGAAAGATTGCCTCACTTTTTAAGGGATTTTCTTTTGGTGAGCAATTTCTAGAAAAGTTCTGTTAGCAGACAGATGAATTAATCAGTATTATATCAGTACTTAGCTTTTCTGTAGCTGTTTCATCAAAGACTCTCCAAGCTCTTGACAAAATTCTTTGCAGGTGTCCTCTGTTTACTGTTGGGTGAGCCAGCTTGAGGAGCATGGGAGCATTTTCCTCAGGGAAACACAGGTGTCAACAGGAGAGTAAAAAAATTAATAACTTACATGCCTGAGAGGTGATTAATGGATTGTACTGGGAAGGCTGGGTTGTCTCTGAGAGGATGCATCAATAAACTCCATCTAGGGAACATAGTACATGTAGGTATTTTGGCAGGCTGAAATCCTTGGGGCAAAGCCAGTTGCTGTGTATTCTGTTGGCCTAGACAAGACTTGGGAGAGCAAAGGGAAGAGCTGCCAGGTCAGAATCTCTGGCCTATTTTTCCCTTTGCCCATGTTGTGCTATGAGATGTTGGCAGGTACTGGTGTGAGTCAGGCTGTTCCTAAGGTATCCAGAGGCACAGGGAGGTGAATGGTTGGTGTGGTGCTGTTGAATCGATGGCAGGGTTAGTGCTTTGTGTTAGCTGGCATTGCCCTGATGTGTTTGCAGGCTCCATGTGCCCTGCCTGGTGTGTGCCACAGGCGTGAAGGAAGTGTTGAGGCAGCTAGCCAGACAAAAGTAAGGATAGTTTCTTCGTTGTGAGGTGCCCACATTGGGACAGACACAAGAGTGACCCATGAGACAGGACAGCCCTAACAAATATAGAGTAATATCAGCATAGTATTGTATTAGTCCTGGTGGACAACATGACAGACTGGATTGTAGTGCAGAAATCAGCTGTTGAACCACTGAGCAGCAGCTTCTTCTTTGCTATCCATAAGGCTTATGATACCATGACTACATCCTTCTTTCAGGGGGGGCTTGCTATTTGAGGGGCCAGGAACTGCCACAAGCTTTGTATTCTCCTGTATGCAATGATGCTGGGTCTGCCCACCCTTTGCATGAGGTACCAGGAGCAAGACTCTTTAATTGGAGTCAACGGGTAGCTGGTTTGCTACTTTTCTGCATATACTATTATTCAAAATACAGCAAGTTGCTGAGTATGCCAACTACTTTTGAAATAAAGAACATAACTTGTTTTATATTATGTTCACTCTTCAGTAAACAGAAGCACTCTTCAGTATCTCTATTGCTGTTTTAAAAGAATGCCAATTCTGTATCTTACAGATTTAAGTGCTGTTAGACTGACCTTAAACCTCCACATGAAACGTTTAAACATGGTGTGATCTTTTTTACTACAGAAAGTGAAAGATTCTAAGTGATGCCTTTTCCCCTCAAGTGTTTTGTGCACAAATTGTCACTAGTCATTTGACATATTTTGACCTAAGTTTCTATTTCAACGATGTAAAGTCTACAGGCAGCAAGAACAAAGAAGAGCTATGTGCTAAGGAAAACCACACCCTCAGGCAAACGTATTGTGTGTCTACAGTTGAAAAACACATGATCCTATGCTTGGACTAAAAAAATATCTTCCTTTTGCCCTCAAAGCAATTGGCTGTGTTAGCACCTAGTATTTAGAGGCTCAGTGTCCTCTTTCTCTGCTCCAAGTCATGCAGTTGAAGTTCAAGAGCATGTGCCTCAAGACAGTCTGCACATTCAAGCACATGTTTTCATTGAGTAACATGGAAGTTTTGTGGTGGAGGCTAGCGAAGAAAAGCAGCACAGGAAGTGGGTTATAAATGAGAGAGAGTAGTGTGCTTTGAATATCACACAGAAGATGTATTGTTGAGAAGCTAGAAGAGACCCTCATTCACATTTTTTAGGTTGCCATTATCAACGACTGTGGAGATTTTGGAGAAGAGATAAAAGTGTAAAGAGATAAAATAATGAGCGGGTGGCAGAAGACAGCGTAATCCAGCCAGTAAAGCAGCCTGGCTCCCAGTCACCAGCTCATGTCCCTGCCCAGCCCACACACTCTTCTGCACCTGCCCTGTGCGTCCTGGACTCTGTGGCTCCACTGCTCTCCCCTTCTGCACGCTCCACCCAGGGGCTGAATCATGGCTTGAAATAGAAAGTGAACTTTTCAGGAAAGGGTTGTCTGCCCAGGCATTTGTGCCCTTCTCAGCTCAGTGGGATCTTGATTCAGGCTGTGTAGTTCAAGTGCTATTTTAAAACTAAAGTAAATAGAGTTGTAGACTTTAATACTGAGATGCAGGGTGTTGAGCCATAGCTCAGCTCTGTATTTGAACTCCCTTTTTCCATCTTAGCACATGGAAATACGTTAAGGTGGAAAATAGGATTTTTCTTTGACAGATTCCTTTGACTTATGAGAAAAGAAAGAGCATATGCAGGAATATGAAGTCCAGAAGTTGGGGAAAATTCAACCTATTTCTTTCAAAGCTTCATTTGGGAACTTTCTCCTCTCTACAAGGTAACACTGGAATTTTCCTCACTGCAACCTGGAGTATCCCAGTGTCTATGGTTTCTGTGCCCGATACTATTGCATCGGTTGTAGCTTTAGCTGAAGCAACCAAACAGATCATGGTATAGCTTGTATGGTAGGAACCAAGGAGAATTTTCTTTTGATGGGCTCTTCTCTCAGTGCACAACATCTGTGTGGAGGCATGATCCCAAAGCTTCTCAGAGTCAGCAGGAGTCTTTTTGTTCTCCTGGCCCAGGCCCAAGGTCTGAATGCACAATACAGCTCAGTATGTGGCATTTTTTCTAAAAGCCAATAGAAAACTAGGTTGAATGCCCACTGATAATTTTATTAATACTGTTTAGTTATATTTGTTTTAAATTTCCAGGCTACAGTAATTCTCTGTGCAAATGAAAAAATTATCCCATGTTCCCAATTGGCTTGATGACTTTTGTCTGGTTCATTTATGACCCATCCCAGCATGCTCCTTTGTTCTGTTACAATTATTTATTATTGCTGCTGCAATCAGGTTATCTCCTTTCTTCTTTCTGATACCTGATACTCCAGACTTTTTTGATCTCTGGCCTTGGGGAATGTCGTTTGTAATTCCCAAGTGCTGAGTCTGCTGTGGGGAGAACAGCTGTTGTTTGTACACCACCATCGCAATTCCCTTACCAGTGGAAAAACCTATGGTGAGGCAGGAATAGAATATAATTTCTTGCTTCATCAGCCATGGATCACTGTAACTGCCATGAATCCAGTCATTGTCAAAGCAGGGACCGAGAGGGGAGAAAAATGCTGAAGATTTCAGATCAGCAACCTCCACTGCACATTAGCATGTGCTGTGTAACTTCAGGAGCATGTAGACACTCGGCCTTCTGCAATTCCTTGGAAGTGATAGGGAAGCTGAAATTGCCAGCACAAATATTAGAGGCTGTGATTTTTGTTCTTTTGTAGTTGATGGAACCCAACTAACAAAATTTTTCATCTTTCTGTTTATCCACCGTACAGCACCAGAGCAGACATGTGATACTTGCTAGAGGGAAAATTTCTCCTGTGGCTGTCAGTGATAGTGTTTAGCCATCTACAGAGATCATTGCTGGGCAGAGTAAGATGCTACAGTCAAAGAAGCATGTGTATCCTATGCAGATTTTTGCCAAGGCCTCTGTTATAAAGCATTCATACGTTGGTATGGAAGCTTTCCCTTTCTTTTCCTTGCTTGCTCCTTCCTTACTTCTGGCAGTTTATGCTGCTGCTTACAAAACTATGATAAAAGGTTCAGTGACTTTCTGAGTGTTTCTCCTGTATGCAATGATGCTGGGTCTGCCCACCCTTTGCATGAGGTACCAGGAGCAAGACTCTTTAATTGGAGTCAACGGGTAGCTGGTTTGCTACTTTTCTGCATATACTATTATTCAAAATACAGCAAGTTGCTGAGTATGCCAACTACTTTTGAAATAAAGAACATAACTTGTTTTATATTATGTTCACTCTTCAGTAAACAGAAGCACTCTTCAGTATCTCTATTGCTGTTTTAAAAGAATGCCAATTCTGTATCTTACAGATTTAAGTGCTGTTAGACTGACCTTAAACCTCCACATGAAACGTTTAAACATGGTGTGATCTTTTTTACTACAGAAAGTGAAAGATTCTAAGTGATGCCTTTTCCCCTCAAGTGTTTTGTGCACAAATTGTCACTAGTCATTTGACATATTTTGACCTAAGTTTCTATTTCAACGATGTAAAGTCTACAGGCAGCAAGAACAAAGAAGAGCTATGTGCTAAGGAAAACCACACCCTCAGGCAAACGTATTGTGTGTCTACAGTTGAAAAACACATGATCCTATGCTTGGACTAAAAAAATATCTTCCTTTTGCCCTCAAAGCAATTGGCTGTGTTAGCACCTAGTATTTAGAGGCTCAGTGTCCTCTTTCTCTGCTCCAAGTCATGCAGTTGAAGTTCAAGAGCATGTGCCTCAAGACAGTCTGCACATTCAAGCACATGTTTTCATTGAGTAACATGGAAGTTTTGTGGTGGAGGGTAGCGAAGAAAAGCAGCACAGGAAGTGGGTTATAAATGAGAGAGAGTAGTGTGCTTTGAATATCACACAGAAGATGTATTGTTGAGAAGCTAGAAGAGACCCTCATTCACATTTTTTAGGTTGCCATTATCAACGACTGTGGAGATTTTGGAGAAGAGATAAAAGTGTAAAGAGATAAAATAATGAGCGGGTGGCAGAAGACAGCGTAATCCAGCCAGTAAAGCAGCCTGGCTCCCAGTCACCAGCTCATGTCCCTGCCCAGCCCACACACTCTTCTGCACCTGCCCTGTGCGTCCTGGACTCTGTGGCTCCACTGCTCTCCCCTTCTGCACGCTCCACCCAGGGGCTGAATCATGGCTTGAAATAGAAAGTGAACTTTTCAGGAAAGGGTTGTCTGCCCAGGCATTTGTGCCCTTCTCAGCTCAGTGGGATCTTGATTCAGGCTGTGTAGTTCAAGTGCTATTTTAAAACTAAAGTAAATAGAGTTGTAGACTTTAATACCGAGATGCAGGGTGTTGAGCCATAGCTCAGCTCTGTATTTGAACTCCCTTTTTCCATCTTAGCACATGGAAATACGTTAAGGTGGAAAATAGGATTTTTCTTTGACAGATTCCTTTGACTTATGAGAAAAGAAAGAGCATATGCAGGAATATGAAGTCCAGAAGTTGGGGAAAATTCAACCTATTTCTTTCAAAGCTTCATTTGGGAACTTTCTCCTCTCTACAAGGTAACACTGGAATTTTCCTCACTGCAACCTGGAGTATCCCAGTGTCTATGGTTTCTGTGCCCGATACTATTGCATCGGTTGTAGCTTTAGCTGAAGCAACCAAACAGATCATGGTATAGCTTGTATGGTAGGAACCAAGGAGAATTTTCTTTTGATGGGCTCTTCTCTCAGTGCACAACATCTGTGTGGAGGCATGATCCCAAAGCTTCTCAGAGTCAGCAGGAGTCTTTTTGTTCTCCTGGCCCAGGCCCAAGGTCTGAATGCACAATACAGCTCAGTATGTTGCAATGTTTCTTCAAGCCAATAGAAAACTAGGTTGAATGCCCACTGATAATTTTATTAATACTGTTTAGTTATATTTGTTTTAAATTTCCAGGCTACAGTAATTCTCTGTGCAAATGAAAAAATTATCCCATGTTCCCAATTGGCTTGATGACTTTTGTCTGGTTCATTTATGACCCATCCCAGCATGCTCCTTTGTTCTGTTACAATTATTTATTATTGCTGCTGCAATCAGGTTATCTCCTTTCTTCTTTCTGATACCTGATACTCCAGACTTTTTTGATCTCTGGCCTTGGGGAATGTCGTTTGTAATTCCCAAGTGCTGAGTCTGCTGTGGGGAGAACAGCTGTTGTTTGTACACCACCATCGCAATTCCCTTACCAGTGGAAAAACCTATGGTGAGGCAGGAATAGAATATAATTTCTTGCTTCATCAGCCATGGATCACTGTAACTGCCATGAATCCAGTCATTGTCAAAGCAGGGACCGAGAGGGGAGAAAAATGCTGAAGATTTCAGATCAGCAACCTCCACTGCACATTAGCATGTGCTGTGTAACTTCAGGAGCATGTAGACACTCGGCCTTCTGCAATTCCTTGGAAGTGATAGGGAAGCTGAAATTGCCAGCACAAATATTAGAGGCTGTGATTTTTGTTCTTTTGTAGTTGATGGAACCCAACTAACAAAATTTTTCATCTTTCTGTTTATCCACCGTACAGCACCAGAGCAGACATGTGATACTTGCTAGAGGGAAAATTTCTCCTGTGGCTGTCAGTGATAGTGTTTAGCCATCTACAGAGATCATTGCTGGGCAGAGTAAGATGCTACAGTCAAAGAAGCATGTGTATCCTATGCAGATTTTTGCCAAGGCCTCTGTTATAAAGCATTCATACGTTGGTATGGAAGCTTTCCCTTTCTTTTCCTTGCTTGCTCCTTCCTTACTTCTGGCAGTTTATGCTGCTGCTTACAAAACTATGATAAAAGGTTCAGTGACTTTCTGAGTGTGTGTTCCACAAACTGTCTGAAGTCCTGTTATCTTTGCAGGGAAGGAGACCCATGGCACGTGTGTCAGGGTGCTTTTATGCAACTTGACTGTGCCAATAAATGTCTGTGTTTGTTTTTCTCCTATGCTTGGTGTATCCTATGTGTAATGAAGACCACATCAAGTAACTAGCAAAAGGCTAAATCCTAGACTGAAGCAAATGGCCAAACATTTATGTATCTTGTCTAAGGACTGTTTGTGATGACAGAGCATCAGCATTTTCATCCTGGTTTGGAATCAGTCAACTCCAGCCTGTGTGTCTGATCAATAAACTGTTTTAAGTCAGTTACTGACTACATGTTCTTAAAACACCTGGCAATGAAACCCTGATTTCAGCTTTGGTAGCTCTGAATATCAAATTAGGGTAAGATGGCATTTGGATAAGTAAAAAGATTTTTAAAGCTCTCATACACCAGTAACATACAGCCCATTTCACTGCCGTTTACAGTTGTTATTTTCTTTAGGCATTGAGGTTTTATTTATACAGATGACAAATTATTTTGTCTCGAGGGCTGGGTTTTTTCCCCTTTTTTCTGTCAGTGTCAAGGTTGTCACAACCCACATCATGTTTTGCTCATTCAGTCATTTTATATCTCAGACTTTTTTCCTTTTCTTTCCAGATGCAGAGGGAAATGGCTTATACAGGCCGAGATGGCCTGGGTGGCTCCCGCCCTGGGTCTGCCACGCACCCTCCACACATGATGCCCAGCTCTCCACCCTCCACCCCAGTGCCCCACTCCATGCCTCCATCTCCGTCCAGGATTCCCTATGGTGGGGGCCGGCCCGTGGGTGTGCCAGGAAACGCCACCATCCCCCGGGACCGGCTGTCCAGCGTGCCAGCCTCACGCTCCATATCGCCCAGCCCGAGTGCTATTTTGGAGAGACGGGACGTGAAGCCAGATGAGGACATGACTAACAAAAACCTCACCCTGATCCGAAATGAAGGTCTTTACGGCGACCCCTACTTGTTTCACGAGGGGAGGATGAGCGTGGCTGCGCCCCACTCCGGACACCCCCTGGATGTCCCTGACCACGTTGTCGCCTACCATCGCAGTGCCATGAGGTCATCAAGCACTTACTGCAACCCCCCCATGCAGCCTGAAATGCTGGAGCAGTCCTTGTACAGACAAAAGTCACGGAAGTACCCAGAGAGCCATTTGCCCACTCTTGGCTCTAAAACACCTCCCGCCTCACCCCACAGGGTGGCTGACGTGAGAATGATTGATATCCATCCTCACCATAGTGCTCACATCCCCACACACACCCTCCAGCCTGACAGGTCTTCCCCCAGCCGCCAGTCCTTCAAAAAGGAGCCAGGACTGCCTGTGTTTGTGGACAAGAAAGCACGGAGTGTCCTCGGCCTCCCGGGCATGGCCGAAGTGCTGCCCTCTCCAGCTGATGAGCAGGCTTTTGGCTATGGGTCACCTGTAATGCCCAAGGACAAGGAGACCAGGTAAGGCAGAGCTGGAGCTTAATTTATGCAAATGAGAAACATTCCTAATCTGCACGTTTTGTGTCACTTAACACCCACGGGACAATGTAACGTGTAGGAGGCTGCTGCACTGGGCTGCAGTGTTTATTAGCCGTCTATCAAGGTAGTTAGTAATTTAGAGGAGATGCAACACCACCCGTTATTAATCTGAAAGTATTGTCAACCCATGATGAATCCCTAGTTATTTTCATTTGTGTAAATTTCAGTCATTGGAAAAAATATAATAAAATAAAATGATTAACTAGGATTTTTCTTTCCAGACAACCAGATCATGTTGCAAGAACAAATGATGTTCTGTTCCTGCTAATAAGGGAATATATTTCACCCCCGTTAAGAATGACATTCTGATATTGCAATTTTGGTTCTTTATGGAGTGGAGTTTTTCTCATCTAGTTTTAGGAAATGGGAAGAATTTATCATTACTGTCTTATCTCCTGTATAACATGAATTTGCATAAAAATAGGACTGTTGTTTATAATAACATTGCTCAAGGGGAACCTGCTGAGAAGAGCAAGTCTGTCTCAGGGAAGAAATTGAAACATGAATTCTGTTCCAAATGATTTTTCCAGCGTCACAAATACTTGGTGACCAGACTGTTGTTAACTTTTGTGCACTAACAATGATGACAATGATCTCTCCTGTCTTTTTAAGGACCAGATTTATGCAAAGGTCTGTAAAGGCTTCTCCTGCCATAGATAGACCCTTCCCTAGGAAAGAAAAATGGTTACACGGCCAGTCAGCTGCTGTGTATTTGTATGAGTTGTGCTAATCTCTAGCATATTGTTTGTGCTGTTAACTTTTATAGAGCTCTTTAGGGAAGTCAAGATGAATAGCTGGAAAATGCTGAGCTCACAGAGGCCAAAGGTAACTGCTGACTGCCTTAACTACTGGGAAAATACGGAGCTTCGTGTAGCCACCAAACTTCTTTTCTGTCTGAGCAACTCGCTCAGCACTTAGTAGCCTCTGACCATGCTTGGGCAGAAAAAATAATGTGTTGTGAGGTCCATTGGTGGGGAGAAAATGTAGGACAGAAGAAAAACAGCCAACCACAAAAATTACAGGCCTATAGCTTTGTGATTATGTTGTCACAAGTGTGAGTTAGGATATATTGCAATCTAGGCTCAGTGAAACCTGATTTTTATCGACTTATTTATAAGAAAAAAAGATGTGGGTATTGAAATTCCATTTCAAGTTTCCATTATTACAGCTAGGTAGTAATTTGAACTATATTTGCCAATTCTAATCCAAGAGAGAGTTTTCAGATTAAAATTTTACAAGGATGATCTTAGGGGGGTGAAAATAAGGGAGGACACCAATAACTTTCCAGTCTGTGTGACTTTCTCTCTCCCGTGTGGGTATCTCATCTGTTCCCTCAGCTACACAGCTATGCACAAGGCTGTGTATTTGCAAATATATAAAGAGCAACTGTACAGATACTTCTGCAGCTCCTTAAGGGAGGCTTTGCACCAGGAGTTCTTGTCCTGGTCCCAGAATTTATTTACAGTGATGAAAATAGCATTTGCATAATTGTGCTTACAAATAAATGCACAACCTTAAAATTCAGCATGGTGTGTATTAGCCACACAGCACTGAAAAAACAATTCTGAAGGCTGCCCTTATTGTGTGTGTGGTTTTTTAACCTTCAGAAAGTGTGAATTAAAAACATAATAATAAAATTGTAAAAACGAAAAGCAATTCATGCAAATTGGTGTGTTTGCTAATAACTGCAATGTTAAGAATTGGGTCTGAGTTCTGCAGAAACAAAGCCTTATTTTGGCTTTGTAATAATGTCATAAACTTTGAAAGCAAACATGAGATTATACTAAACAAAACAAGGAGCACTAAGGGTACCCAGGCTGAGATGCTCTTTTCCTGTTTCAGCAGGGGATGAATTGTTACAATGTTGTTATGAACACCTGAAAGATGATGTATATAATGGCAGAAAGTTATCCCATATCTTGTTGTGTAGGATTTACGGTTTGCACCCAAAGGAGTACAGCTGGGCTTGGTTCTGTGAGTAAGAATATTTTGGGATTGGGGAGATGGTCCTCCAGGCATGGTAAAATGAAGTGTATACTGCTCTGTTGTGCACATTATCCAATTACTGATGACTGTGAAAAGAGCCTAAAAATCAGGCCACAGAAAAGGGATGGTGGTTCAGTCAGCCTGCATGCAGACAGTATCAGGCGTGGGGTAGCAGCAAAAGGGCAGGTTGAGTATCTGTTAATCTCAGGGGTACTGAGGGAGGCATTTGGATTTGTGCATTGTGACAAGAGAGGCTCCATCCTGACACTCAGGAGTGGATTAAGGACCCTGCAAGTATCAACTCCCATCATCTCAGCATTGTTGTTCTTCCAGTCCCCAGTGGAGTGTGCTAAGAACAAAAAAAAACATCTTTTTTGCCATCTCTGCGGAAATTACCTTGATGTGGCACTGCCACACCTCAGGACAATGCTCAGTTTCAGTCAGAGAAAAGATTAAAATGGGTGGTGATAATGCCCAGAAGTTAAACTGAATCTTCCCTTGTTAGTTCTCCTTCCATTTTTCCAGTCCAGGGCTCAAATGGGATATAAATGTACTTTTATCAGATTTGTTGGATACTTACAGCAAATCAGACCTCTCATTGACTCTCCTGGTTTTGTTGAAGAAAATGGGTCCATTACCTCTGGAATGTTAACTGCAGCAGATTTGAGTCTACAAAAGATGAAAACCAGTATTTCTGATCTCTTGTTTTGGAGTTTCCCATTTTAGTTTGGCATTGTAGAAGCCAGTCTCGTCAAGCCTGTTATTTAAGACAGAGTTAAAGGGGATTAAATTTCTTCATGTAATTCCTTCTTGTATCTGTCTTACCTCAGGTATTTTCAAGTTAGCTATTTCTGCAGTATAATAAATTCTCACTGTAATTAATTTACCAGAAAAATTCTGTATAATGATCTTTTACAAAAGTGAGAAGAAACAAGTTCATAGAGATTTAAAAAAAAAAAAAAAGTTAGTATTCATATACACAAAAATATTAGAATAACAAAAAGCAGGTTGTAGCAGTTCATCTTTGAGTTCGTCATCCTGTAAACCTGATGTTTAGAGGAAGAATGAGTACATTTTTGTGAGTTAGCATGAGTTGTTTAAACAATGATTTGCTATCGTATTTTTTGATGGCCCATTTATGTAGGTCATGGTAGTAACTACAGGCAAAGCAGATGTTTAGATGTTGATAAATTGGAAAAGAAGCTGTATATCTAGAAGTGCATCAAATGAAATGTAATTTAGCTTACATTCTTTGCATTTAAAACACACATTGTGTTGCAATTTTTTGTCAGAACAAGAGGGAATGGTTTCAAGCTGCAACAGGGTAGGTTTAGACTGGATATTAGGAAAACATTCTTCACAGAGAGAGTAGTCAGACACTGGAATAGGCTGCCCAGGGAGGTTGTTGAGGCGCCATCCCTGGATGTGTTTAAGAGTTGTTTGGATGTGGTGTTGGTAAATACAGTTTAGGGTTTAGGGGAAAACTTTGTAGAGTGGAGGTGATGGTTGGATTCAGTGATCCCAAGGGTCTTTTCCAACCTGAATAGTTCCATGATTCTATGAAATTTCTAGGCTTTTTCATAGTACCCAATATTTATATAAGAAATGCTACTAATCAC
Organism: Chaetura pelagica; assembly: GCF_000747805.2. Taxonomy (NCBI): domain Eukaryota; kingdom Metazoa; phylum Chordata; class Aves; order Apodiformes; family Apodidae; genus Chaetura; species Chaetura pelagica. Next base: position 2,660,098 of record NW_009970726.1, read on the forward strand.
TAGAATACAATCCTTAGAATAGCAAGATAACTCCATAGAACATTTTCTTCTCCAAATATATTTCAAGAGTCTACTGTGGTTCCATTCTGTCTGAACACAAGTTTTTTCCTTTTCTTTTTATTCCACATTTGTGAGAAAAGGTGATGGTAAAACTGAGAAAAAAAATATCACATTTGCAGATCATGGCTTGCAGTTCAAGACTAAAATGCAGTGGCCACATGTAGTTTGTTGGATATTGTTCCCATCACAAAACCACTGTATTGTTTGATATGTTGAAGTATAGATGGAGTCTCAATGCATTAGGAAAAAATTGTAATACTCTGTAAAGCCATGGATAGTTGGAGACTCCATCATCAGTGCTCTGAGAGGTTGTGTAGAAAGGTGGACTTTGAAGATATACCCTCTCAGGCACTTTCCCCAGGGCCAAAACTGCATCTTCCTTTGTGAAAGATGTTTAATAACCTCAGAGAAAAAAGATGAATGCAAATGACCAATACAGGATGGAGAAAAGGTAAATCATACTTCAGCTTCCTTCTGCTGGAGGAACTGTTTGTAGGAAGACAAGGTGCAGGCTCTTGGGTAAGAGTTGTCAAATAGTATAGCAGCTGACAGTGCTTCAGGGCTTCCTTTTCCTCTTTTAGCTTCAAGCTGTAGAAAGTTTGAGTTTAACCTTCCTAGAGGATTGAAATATTCACCTGTGTGAATCATTCCCTTGGGAGGAGAGTGGAGTACAGAAGAGTTCTGCTGATCTTTGCTTCACACCCTTCCAGGATATCCACTCTGTTGTTTGGGGGGGATTTTGAGGTAAAGTTTGACTGTACTACTTTCACTTGGTTCTAGGGAAGCCACTGGGAAAGACAATCTGCTCCTATTTCCTTTATTTTCCCAGTGTGATAAAAAATACCTAATGAAATGTTTTTCTCATAGGATAATATAGAAATAAATATATTTTTGTGATCTCTGACCCTCTTTTTGATTACTATACAGACATCACTCAGGGTTTAACTCTGAAATATTATGAAATATGAAGTTACTTAAAATCTTTCTGCAGGATACTGTGCCAATTAGTTCATGGTGCCAGACTTGGTATTTGTGTATGTCTGTTACGGATGATGTGCTGCACAGCCTAGGGTCAGACAGGAGTATGAACAAACAGTTACACAGCCCAGATGTAGTATGAGTCTGTACTTAGCATCTTCTCAGTGATGTGAATATTAAAGATGTCCCCAGGAAAGGGAAGGAACATGCAAGTCAGGCTTAAATAGAATCGCTGTGAGAAGCAGGTACCAGTTCAGCAATACACTGTACCCTGCTTGGGATTGCTTCCAGTGAATTGCAGTAGAAGGAATGACATGAAACCTCAGTGAAGCTGTAAGGAAGGTATCTTGTGGTGAAATCTGGTGTCTCAGTGCACAGACCCTGGAGAAGCAAGGGCTTGTTTTGGTTTTGCTGAAGGTGGGGAACTAGATGCTATGGCAGAACCCCAGTGCCTGGACATACCCGAGGCCTGGCGCTGTTGATGACGTTGCCACGGAGAACAGGACTTGTGAGCAGCCCGTGCCTGCTTTGCTGGCTAAGGTCTGTGACAAGCCAAAACCAAGTCTGACAGAGAGGCCTGCTGGAGCTGAGTGTGACTTCTGACCTTGCCTCCTCCTTTCCTCCCGACCATGCTACCACCTCTGACTCTCCCAGCATTCACAGGAAAACAATGTGAAACAATGCCTTTCTGTGCTCAGGCTGATAAAATAGCCATTTCTTTCCCAACTGCTGTGGAAGGGACCCTCCCTGCTCTTCCTGGGTGGTGGAGGGATGCAGATTTATCTGGGAAATTAATCTGGGAACAGAGACGGGGTTTGGCCTTCTCATGCTACCACTGCTGGCAAAGAGGCACCACTGCGTTTTGTTCTGTCTGACTGTCTCTCCTGGTGCTCCATGTCTTGGCCTGCCCTGTGCACAGCCTGCCCCATGTCACTGGAGTGCTGCCCTGCCATATGCTGTGGGGTTCACCAGACATACCCGAGGCCTGGCGCTGTTGATGACGTTGCCACGGAGAACAGGACTTGTGAGCAGCCCGTGCCTGCTTTGCTGGCTAAGGTCTGTGACAAGCCAAAACCAAGTCTGACAGAGAGGCCTGCTGGAGCTGAGTGTGACTTCTGACCTTGCCTCCTCCTTTCCTCCCGACCATGCTACCACCTCTGACTCTCCCAGCATTCACAGGAAAACAATGTGAAACAATGCCTTTCTGTGCTCAGGCTGATAAAATAGCCATTTCTTTCCCAACTGCTGTGGAAGGGACCCTCCCTGCTCTTCCTGGGTGGTGGAGGGATGCAGATTTATCTGGGAAATTAATCTGGGAACAGAGACGGGGTTTGGCCTTCTCATGCTACCACTGCTGGCAAAGAGGCACCACTGCGTTTTGTTCTGTCTGACTGTCTCTCCTGGTGCTCCATGTCTTGGCCTGCCCTGTGCACAGCCTGCCCCATGTCACTGGAGTGCTGCCCTGCCATATGCTGTGGGGTTCCCCAGCCTGCCCGTGACACCAAAGCGCCAGCCTGTCCTGTGTCCTGGGAAGTCCTGCCTGCCCCTTCCATGGTACCCCAGGAGGGGATGGTCGGGCAGGCTGGTCCCTCTCCACAGCAGGGATCACAGCAAGAGATGGAGAATAGAATGCTGAGAACCAAAAATGTACAACTGTCATGACAGTGCCATCATCCCTGATAGACCTCGGCCTGGCACACAGTGAAGAAAGTGTTTATTTTTTCCCTTGGGACTCAAGGTTGCTCCAGCCCTTCACAGGGAAGCCACAGGGCAAGGGGGTGGCTGCAGAGCCTGTCCCTGCTCCTCTGGGACCATGCAGCAGTCATCAGGATTGGGCCACCAGCCCTCCAGCCATGTCAGCCCATGGCACGTCCCTGCTGCTGGGCCACTCGTGTCCCTCCCTGCCCACAGCTGAGCTTGCTGCCTCCCACTGCCTTTGGTCAGGCTGCCAAAAATCAGGTCATTTTATTTAATGGCTAAAAGGCGCCTCCTTTCAGACACCTGTTTTTGAAATGTTTGGTGCTGATGGTCATAACGAGTCTGAGTGTTACTGTGAAATGATTACAGGAAAAATCCTGCCTTGTCTTTAACAGAGTAATTCCAGAGCACATGTAGATTCGTCACATTCTTAATGCTTTTACCATATGAAAAATAAATGTGCTCTGTGCAATTGATTCCAATATTTCATTCGTTTTTCATCATCTTCTATCTCTGGAACATCCCTCTCCTTCTTAACAACATATTTTCCTAGATTTCATGGCAAAGGACAAGATCAGCTTTGTATTGCCATAATCTTTTTTGAAGCAGAAAATTGTTTCCAGATTATCAAATGTGGGATGGAAAAAACATCATATTTATGAATTGGTTAAACAGATAGACTTGCAATTGAGTTTAGTTCCAGGAAGGTTTTGTGATGATTATCTGGGGGGGAAAAAAAAAAAAAGTAAAATGTTTTCATTATTAAGTGTCAAAAATGTCAAACTGTATTAAAGTTTGTTAGAATATATTTATCCCAGGCTTTTAGTTTTTCTTTTCGGTCCAAAGGTTACTGTAGCCTGAACCAGTTTCTTATTTTAAATCCAGTAAAAGTGGAAATTCTGTAATGTATTTCTTGGTTTGAAATTAATTAGGTCAGATTCACTAGTCTTCTCATCACCGTTCAAAATACCTTTCAACATGAAGACAGAAAAGTAAGACGCGCATGCTGTACTAAATCGCAGTAAGAACTTGTCTGCTGGCTGGGGACTGATGGAGCACATTCTTCTTCCCTCTTTGTGTCTGTTAACATCTCATTGCTTGTTTTGCTGCCCTGTTTTCTCAACATCTGGGTGTCTTGGATTCTCCCTTGGCTATGGTATCTGCCTGCTATCCCAGCAAACCTTAGTTTCATTCCTTGATGTGGATGAAGTAATTAGCCTGGGTAATATTGCTGGCTACAGGCTGGGCTTGTTACTTGCTTAGTGTCATGTCAGCTTGCTATTTCCTGTTATTGGTACCTACATGTGAGTTGATATGGCCCTTGTTGACTGGTGTCATTGCTTTGGCCACCAAACAGCAACTGGAGCTGGGGGTGGACAAGAGCTCAGCTGCTCCCAAGTGCCCAGGACACCACAGTGGTGATGGAGGGCCCCTGCTGCAGGCTGAGCCTGAGGCTGGGCACATCTGTCCCTTCTTTCATCAGTCATTGCCGCTGGTCTTAGTCACTTGCTTTTTGAGAAGTTTTGTTTCCAGTCATCTTCCAAAATTACAGCCTGCTGTTAGCATTTGCTTTTATGTGTCTCCCCACTCACTTAACTGCTGGCATACAGGGATGCAGTTTCAGAAGTTGCTGTCTGAGGTCCCATGTTGATGTCTGTGTTGTGGTGTGTCATTGACATATTGGCATGTGAAAGTAGGCACCTCTGTGAGCAAAGGCTGTTTTGGAGCCCACAAAGGAAGTCACCTGGTACCTGACTAATGTACATTCATGTAAAAAGATAAACACACAAATGTCAGCCTTTCTATCAAAAAAGTAGTTGTTTTGTGGCCTTTGGTACCTATGGAAAATACTGACCACATCTGTTACAGTTTTGGTTATTTTAATCTCTTTTCTTTTCTTCTGCTTTTCAGACATTTCTCAGGATATATGCATGAAAGCAAAGCTGTTTTGTGATAATGTAGTTTTATTTGGTGTCCTGTGCCTGTCTGTCGCATTGCTGTCCTTTCCGTAGCAGTCAGTTGCAATGTCAGGTGCAAAGGATTTGGGCTGGGAAGCAGTCAGCTTTTGCAGATTAAATGCTTCACAGACAAAAATCCTGGGTTTGGGGAAAGTAAAAATAGTAACAGGAAGTGTAAAGTCTTTAATCCTGAAACTTTATACGCAGGCAAAACTGTTGGCCCAATGTAGGTGAGAGAGAAAATATATGTAATGCTGAAAAAAAATATTTTCACTAGTTCCAAGAGGCATTCACTGATTGTTTTAGATGCCAGTCTTCTGAGATCGTCAGAAGTTTATTATCTGGGTGGTTGGTTGTTTTGTTCTTTTTTAACCAAGCAGATGTCTTTTTTATTTTCTATTACCTTGCAAAAGCTGTTCAAGCCAAGATGTGGTAAGCTGCTGCAACAAGGTATATGCCAACTGATACCCATGGGCCTTTGCACAAACTTGGTAGCATCTCTCCAATCCCGTGGTAATCATTCACCTAGAAAAACGAGTCTGAAAGCAAATATATCTGGCTTTAACAAACGGTTCTCTTGTCTTACAGAGAGAGGATACAAGCCATGGAGAAACAGATTGCCAGTTTAACTGGTCTTGTTCAGTCTGCGCTTTTTAAAGGGCCAAATACAAGTAATAGCAAAGATGCTTCTAGGTAAAAAAAGAATTCATTAAATCTGTTTCTCTGTCATTATTTAAGTAATCAATCAACAAAAATAGTATTTGAATGTAATAGTAAAAAACCCTGAATGTTCAGTCATTTAAAAATATCTTTATCATCCCCATGAGAATGCTAGGCAGAGAGGAAGAATATGGCAAATAATAGGTGGATATTAACTGCGTTACTCTTTGTGTTAAAAAGAATTAATGTAACTACATCTCTGTGCCTTCTACCACTTATACTCAATTCCTTGCTTAACTTGTGTTAAAAGATGATTTTTAAAAAACAAACAACTGACAAGCTACTGGTGACATAATTTTAAAATATATATGCTAGACAAGGCCATTTAATTTGCTGATTATAAACTTTGCTACAGTTTTATTGTTAGTAAATTAAAATTATTGGTTTTCTTTTTATTACTTAGTGAGAAGATGTTGAAAATAGTGTCCAGCAAGAGCAGCGTTGACACTGCAGGTAAGATAATTCACTTTTAATTTACAAATTATTCAGGTATATGAATAGCTCTAATGTTACTACCATCCCAGCTTATGGAAATGTTAAATTTACCTAAATTTCCATAGCTGTACTATCAGAACTGAAGTTTAAGTTCATGATATGGGAATAGATCACACCTTTGTTTAGAGAGGAATTAATGACAGCTTGAGGTGCTCTTTGGAAGGAATTTCACACATGCACTGAATGGTTTAAATGAAATGCAGAGTCTCTGCACATGGTGAATTTTCCAGTGACTCATCTTGTCTGTAGTATATGTCTGTCATTAACCCCAGATGTATCCAGGTTGCCATAGAATGGTAAATATTTCATTCTTATTCTGGTCACCTGAACTTTTCTCTAAGGTTCTTCTGGATGATATGGATATAATGACTAGGGTATTTAGCAGTCAGTGAGATAACACTTTCCCTAATTAAGCTCTACTGATCTGTTGCTAATTATTAGTCCACACCTAAACTGTTCTGAGGAAGCATCGGTTATGAAGCCACTAGGAGCTCTTCTTATTTTAGCTTCCCACTTAGAGAGCTGTTAAGTATTTAAAAGATGGAACTAAGGCTGTTGTGAAAGATCTCTATGTGATTGGAACTCTTTGTGTATGGGCTGCTGCTGGAGATGGCTTCAGGGTGTTCGCGGGTTTATATGTCTCCTCTTCACCCTTTGTCATGCACTGAATGCAAATAAAACCAGTTCCCTACTTCCTGGTACTGCTGTTCCCACAGGGATGTCTGTGCTCCAGCAGGAAGTAAACCACACATTTATTAGCAAATCTATTCTACTCTTAACAAGCCTTTCTGTTGGAGTTGTTAGTTCACATGCAGGATTCCTGTTTGTCTGGAATTGAAGTATGTCCTCTTAACTGACAGAAATCAAACCAGACCTGGAAACAACCAAGCACATGCAAGAGGAAAAGAGCTAAAATCCTGGTACTAGAGCTTTGCTCCCAAGCCAGTCTCTGGTCCCATTCCAACTCTCCCCTTCCTGCTGGCCCCTCGATGGGGAGAGCAATACTTAAGCCTGGGAAAAAATAAGTTGTAATTTATCAGTTTCAGACAACTCACTGAAAAGTCCACCATTTTTCAAAACAGCTGAAAATGCTCTTAGATTTTTCCCTATTTCAGTATCATTATACACTGAGAATTTATGGTATTTCCGACTTGCACAGGCTCCATCTCATACAAAGCACTATAAAACCATCAAAACCTGCACACACATTGTCTTGTGTTCCTCTTTGTGTTTTGTTGCTCTTCCACCTTTCCACTTTCACTATGCTTGTACTAATTCAGATAAATACTTTGCGGGGTCACAAAACTGGAGATCCTGATCTAAGTGGTTTCTGCTTTCAATGGGCGCTTGGACCAGATGGCCTCCAGAGATCCCTTTCAACCTAAATTAACAAGTCATTTGTGTGTGTGTGTGAATGTGCACTCAATGCAACGAGAAATGGAATTATGTTTATTGGGAAAATGGCCCTGCAAAAATTGAAGGTGGAGATTCCTCAGTGTGGAAATCATGCCAAGCCCACCAGAGTAGCATGGTTCATCTGACCAGCAACCATTTTCTGCCACTGTTGTTCTCAAAGACTCCTCACTCACTAGCTGGTTGCATAACTAAACACATGTCCCTGAAATGGCAAAACTACCCAACACCCGCGAACATCTCCTGATAACCCTACCCATCATCCCTTTCTGCCACTGTTGTTCTCAAAGACTCCTCACTCACTAGCTGGTTGCATAACTAAACACATGTCCCTGAAATGGCAAAACTACATCCAGCAGCTGTATGTCCAAGCATGGGGGGTAGTAGGTGGGGAGTGTAATTTACTGTCAAAAGACCAGATCAGCAACTGTCACATACTGATAGAGGCACTGACTGTCACACAGCTGTGCCCTCATCCAGCATGAGAGTAAGGGTGCCAGCATTCAGGTTGTGCAATAGATGCCTTTCTGATCACTTGGGAGATGAGGACAGGGCAGTAGGGCCAGCCATGCAGCCAGCTCTCTGCAGGGATTGTTATCAGTGCTATAACTGAAGTTTTAACTCCAGCATCTGCATCCCTAGATCCTGTCCTTCTGGCATGACTCAGCCACAGAATTAAATTTTAACACAGAAGGGAAACAAGGTTTGATGCTGACCCCAATACAGTACACTACTGTAACCCACATCAGCTATTATTGAAGTGCAGTATAACAGAAAAGTCCTGGATAATAGACTACTTGGCTTCTGCACCTGCTTTTGGATTTCACGTGACAGGGTCTAATAAATCAATGCGGTCTCTGCTTGCTTGAAAATGAGGCAGTCTGCCAGTGTATGCTACAGAATGCTTTTCTATTTCTGTAACTATACTTGGGTTTAAATGTGCCAGCAGCACCCAGGAAAACTTCTGCTGACCACTGTTTTGTTCTTCGATTCACCCCAATCCTTATTAAATATAGCCATTTAGACAGTTGACTGTCTTAGTATACAATTCCACTTGACAACTGTGCACTGAGATACTAGTTTTAGCGATTTCAAAGTCTATTTGAAAGAAAACGTGGTATAAAATGTTGATTGAGCAGTCCTTTCTAGAGCACTGATAAGCAGAAACAGGAATTGCTTCCCATCCTGAACAATAAAACATCTGTGCAGTATAAAATTGGCTCATCAATGTTGAACCAACATTGTATTTTATAGTATGTGTTCCAATTATAGGGGAGTTTAATGCAAAAAATAGAGAACTAGCTCACCTGGGAAGGGAAAGAAACCAACATTTCTAAATCCTGGATAACTCTACATAGATAGATTGCAAATGCTTTGGTATTTCATAGAAACCAAATTGTTCTATTTAACATGTTTTTGCATTGTCAGTCTGTAGTGGATTCTTTAGACTCAAATATTAAAGGACCTAAATAAAAATGCTTTTTCACTGGGGAAAATGAGCCTCCAACAATCATGCTTGTCTGTATTTCTTATGTTTTATGGCTCTAGGCTTAGTTCTTTTGGAAGGGTTTGGTAACCCTCCACAAACTGGCTATGTCTCCTCTTTTAATGCTAGAAGAAATCCCATGACTGAATCCTTATAACCTTCTTCAATTCATCAAAAGTGAATAGCATCAAGGGACTCTTCACTTAGGAACAGCATGTGACTCTAAAACCAAACCATAATAGGAAGAGTCTCCTTGATATTACAAACAAATATGCTGAGAAATGCTCACCATCCCTCTTTTCTGTCATATTTTTATTCATCAAGTGGTAAGATTGATAGGCTATATCCTGGATTCATTGATTAAATTGAGATCAGTTGTGTCATGGAATGCCAAAGAAAGCAATAGTTCTTTGCTAGTTGCTGTCTTGTTGGAAGAGGAAGGACATTTCAGTATTTCATGAAAAGACATCAAGGAGTACATCTTTCTGCACTGACACCACCAGTGCAAACCGAGAAAGGGAGATGGTAGTAGGGTGAAGTATGACACATGTAGGGCTCAGATTTGATTCCTCACTCTTTGTGAACTTTCTTGTCATCTGTGCATATTTATGTGCCTTTTTCACATGCATGACACTTGCTTTAATGATCTGTAAATGAAAAGTATTGTGCATATCAACTTGCTTACATCAGATTCAAAGACAGATCATGCCAGCCTTTGAATTCTGTCAGTGTTTCCAGGTAAAATGTGATCCTGAATACATCTTGAGTCACTGAAGTGAAGGTGTGCACTAATATATAAAGAATATTTTATTATTTTAAGAGCGCCTGGCGATAACAGCTTGTTAATGATGGAACTGCAACCTTAATATTTCATTTGCCTGTTTGTTTAGTGGATTCTAACTAGGTGGAAAGAGAACTAAGTAACTGCTACATGTGTCCCCAAATGGTGTTTGAAAATGTTGTGGCTCTTTAATAAGGAGATGAGTAATTTGTGAATAATCATTGCTGGGTGTCTTCTGATGGCTTTTTTTCCTAGCCTGCTTTGAAATAAAATCTTAGTGTATTAGAAAGAAAAATAAAACCTGGAAAACTGAAGGAGAATGGTGTCTTCACAATCATAGCAAAGGTCAAGTGTCAGGGAGTGGAAGTTGTGTTTCTTACCTTCCTGAGCCTGGTAAATAGCAAACCTTTCTCCTTGCTGTACATTAGTTCTATTGTTACTTTAACTAAGCTGTAGTGGCAGCTTAGTTCATTAACCTTTGTAAAAAAAAATTAAAAAAAAATAGTTAATATTTGGGTTTTGTCCAGAGTATTAGGGAACTATGGAGGGTTTTTGCATTCAGGCCCTCTTACCTAGCTCTAGCAAAGGCTTATTTAAAAACCTGAGAGCTTTCTCTTCAATCCATCTGGCTGCACATCGAATTGCAAAGCTACAGCCTGGGGCTATTTCCAAAATTATCTATACTCTCTAGATGAAGCAGCCCCTCATTCAGCTGCCCTATTATTCCTTTTTGATGAAAATATGTATCTCTGAGAAATCAGCTGTTGATCCTTACTGCTCCCCCATGCTCACTCAGTGCCTGGGATCGTGTTTTACAGCCTTGGGTGTCCCAAGTCGTGCTTCACAGGCTCTGACACACTCTGCAGCAGGGGCACCATGGCAACTGAGGGTACCTAACAGTAAGAAGAGGTGGCCAAGGCAGCAGAGGAGGAGGAGAGCTCCTTTGTAGGCAGTCAGATACATTTATTGTTTACAGAAGCAGATCACAGTCCATCTGCACTAAAAGAAAGCAGGCACTCCTTCCTGAGAAAATATGTGAATTGACTGAGGTCCAGCAGGGGGGGAGAGACTGGCGGGGACTGATTCATGCCTTGGCTGCATCATCACAGGGTCGGGGGCTGAGGTTTTGGAGCTTTTGCTTCAGGCAAAGAATAGCAAAAAGGTAGATGGGCTTTCAAAAATAGTCCAGATTTGTGTCTAGGGATAAGAACTCTTGGAGGCTTATCCACATTTTTCAGACTCTCTGGTGAATTCTGTCTGTATGGTTATGAAATAAAAACCCCTTTTCTTTAAGAAAAGATGCAAAAAAGTAGTGCACGTGGGAGGGAAATAGATGGTTGACTGTAGGAAAAACTGCAGTGTATATGTAGACAGATTAGTATTAGCATATATTAGACTGAAGCATGGAGTGGTTACAGAATGACAGTGATCAAGGACTGTTTAGTTCTTGAGTGTTACATTCTGTTAAGCAGCTCTGAAAGTCAAGAGAGCATTGAATCATACAGGAGTACAGCAAAAGTGAATTCTGTCTGTATGGTTCATGAACTAAATACCCTTTTCTTTAAGAAAAGATGCAAAAAAGTAGTGCACGTGGGAGGGAAATAGATGGTTGACTGTAGGAAAAACTGCAGTGTATATGTAGACAGATTAGTATTAGCATATATTAGACTGAAGCATGGAGTGGTTACAGAATGACAGTGATCAAGGACTGTTTAGTTCTTGAGTGTTACATTCTGTTAAGCAGCTCTGAAAGTCAAGAGAGCATTGAATCATACAGGAGTACAGCAAAAATGTACAGCAGCTTGCTCAGCAGTGAAATGAAAAGTGCCATTGTTGAAGCAGAGTAGATCTAGCTGGAGCCCGTTGAGGTGAGCTATAGCATTACAACAGTCAGCACCAGGCTAGAATAGCTTTTTGTTTGAGGATGTCTCTGAAAGCCTATGGCATGATGCACTACATATAACATGGGCACAGCTAAGTGTGAGTAAAAGTGAGCCTGTGCTTTTACTGACGGGAATTTCAAATGTAGGTAAAGCAAGAAACATGATTCTTCAGAAACCTTTTCACCTATTTTTAAATAAAAATAGTCTGGCATGATTTCCATCCTTTAAAAATCCTTTGCCCAAATGAAATTTGCAAAGGCTACATTGGACCTATCCACACCTGTTGGCAAAGGAGTAACTGTGTTACTGTGCTGAGTTGTACTCACTCAGGCACATATGGAGACTTGACTGGTTTAAAAGACTGCTAGGGATGAGAGGACAGGGGCAAAACTTAGCTCTCTCGGGTTCATACTCATTCCAGCCAGAAAAATTGTCATGCCCTTTGGTACACTGAAACTTAGCCTTCCAACACTAGTTTCTGTTTGAATTCATTGAACTTGGCAGAATGTGTGCTTGTGGGAAAAAATGATGAGCAAAATCCTTGTGTAGATCTATCAATGAGTAATTTTCTGTTTCCTCAGATTTTCTTATTTATTCAGAGAGAAGGAAGAAAATGAAGTGGGGAATGATGGGGTAATCATAGCATAGAATCAATGTCATGTAGGTTGGAAAAGACCTTTATGAGAATCGAGTCCAACTATAAACCTAACACTGCCAAGTCCAGCACTAAACTATGTCCATGAGCACCACATCTCCATGCCTTTTACTTCCAGGGATGATGACTTGAGCATTTCCCTGTGCAGCCTGTTCCAATGCTGGATAACCCTTTCAGTGAAGAAATTTTTCTTAATATCCAATCTAACCTCCCCTGGTGCAACTTAATGCCATTTCCTCTTGTTCTGTCACTTGATACTTGGGAGATGAGACCAACCCCCACCTCGCTACAACGTCCTTTCTGGTAGTTGTAGAGAGCAACAAGGTCTCACCTCAGCCTCCTTTGCTCCAGGTTAAACAACTCCAGTTCCCTCAGACGCTCATTGTAAGTCTTTTTATCTAGACCTTTCACCAGCTTTGTTGCTCTTCTTCTACATGCTCCAGTACCTCAATGTCTTGTAGTGGGGGGCTGATAATACAAATGTTGAAGGAGCAGCAGCCACCTTGAGCCCAAGGGTCAAGGTGGGTCTTTCCCTGTGATCAGAAGAGTATGTGGGGCTACATAGTGCTGGACTTAGAAAATGAAGTGTGTCCCACTGGCAATCCGTCATTATGCCTGTTGGCAGTGGGGAGGGGAAGGGACACATTAGAAATACAGAAAAATATGGGTGTGTAAGTACAAATTGCTAAGGGAAGCTGTAGCATGACTATTAGCTGGTGAACTAGAATTTGCTTGTACACTGTAAATAAAGCTTATCCCAGGTACTTGAGACTGAAAAGAGTAAGCTTGACATTAATCCTCTGTAAAGGAACAGCATTATTGAGCAAAAGAAGTGTTGTGAGGACAGTGATGGTTATTCTCAAGGTGTGGGTCAGATCACTCCCTCGTGTTGCGCTGTGTTCCCTTGTAAACACAGTCCTGAATAAATGGCACACTAAAGGAAGTGGGTGGATGCAACATGGCTGGAGAGGAGTTCTCTGCCACACCATCATTTCATTTCTCTTCTGCTGGTTTTTATAAAGTAACTGTTGGAGACACCTGTAGAAATAATGCAGTTGTACTTGAAGCAGCAAAGCAAGATTTTCTGTAGAATCCTTTACCCCAAACTTGGCAGTTTGACTGTATCAGTCTCTCTAGTGATAATCATTCAACAACTATGCACTTCAGGAGTCCTGTAAATTTGCATCAGCTTGGTCTCAGATAGCTCCTGGGAGATCAGTCCCAAAGGCGCTTTCCACACCAATTTGATGTGCTGCTGTTTTGTCTAATCTGCAGGTATAGATTAGTATTCTATATCCACTGCATGTGGTAGGAAGCAGTCTTGTGGTAATGCAGTGCTCTGATATGGCTGAGGTTCCAGCATGGATACACTCTGGTACTGTGCAGTCTTTCCTCAAAATATATTGTATAAGAAGGTGCCAGTTCCCTGTTAGTACTGAGCAGCTGTAATTTTCTCTTCTTGTCCCTTGGTGTGAAGTACATGTGGATTCAGTGAGCAAAGGAATGATCATGTTTGCACCTTCTCTCTTGGTGAGCTCAACCTCTGCTCCTGCTTTTGCAGGCACTGTCAACGTATCTGGGGGGAAGAATGTGTTGGCAACGGTGGAGCCAGCTGCCATCCCTCACCCTGCTGGAGCCCCCTCCATGCAAGTCAGCCTGCATGGCATGAAACGCAACGTGTCGGATCTGCGGCTGCAGCTGCATCAGATGAAGCAGCTACAGGTATGCTCATCTGGGTACTGCCAGGAAAGTGAGTAGTTAGAAAATCCCTTCTCTGCCCTTCCCTCCCCTTCTCTTCCCTCTCTCAGTGTAATCACTGCTGCTCAGACACTGAGAAAAACTTCCTTTCTCACTTTTTTTTATTGCTCTACAAGTTAAAGCAGTATTTATATTAAAATAATATTATCAGCGATTACAGTTTGAACACTGCTATGTTATGTGCTGTATAAACATGTTAGAAGAGCCATGTTCCTGCTCCATACTGTTTACAGCTGAGACAGTTTTTAAGTTCCTGAATAAACTTTGATGTTAGGAAACCCAAATGTAGCTGAAGATCCATAGATATGCATTAAGCCAATGTTTGAGTCTTCTATTTACAGAATCCAGAAGGATAGCCAGCTTGAACAGCAAGGAAAAAAGGCATTTCTAAAGTTGCTGCCAAGGTTTATTGTGCCCTACTTATATTTCCATTTTACCAGTACCTTCCTAACATTCATCAACACCTCAAAACCTGCAGCAGTAAGAGCAATGAAGAGTTAACCTGAATATTCTGTTGATACATACTGTCATGCTGCAAGTGTAAATATATACTGTTCATCTCAGACACTGTGAAAATAAGCTTATGCAGCTGTACAGGTCTTCAGCCCTTCACTTAATTGGAAACTGAAGAGCACTGTGTAGTGTCTCAGAAGACATAAAAAGAGGTAAAGCAATTCCTTGTAAGAGAAAGGGGACAGCAGGGGAAACTTCAATAGTTTGCCAGTGCTTCTTGTCTGGAAAGTGACGTCAGATGTTTGGTATTGTAGAGCTGCAGCTACTGCTATTACATCCAGGGTGGTTCTGAATATGTGAGCAGTACTATGTCAACTGCTTTGATTTGCTTATTAATTTTAGAACAGAATAATGACAATACAGATCAGAATTCAGAGCACACTTTTTCTTCACTTCCTTAGCTAAAGGAAATTGAATTATGAACCAGTCACTCCTGTTGGCCACGCTATTCCTGATGCAGGCCAGGATGCCGTTGGCCTTCTTGGCCATCTGGGCACACTGCTGGCTCTTGTTCATCCAGCTGTCAATCAGCACCCTGAGGTCCTTTTCCTCTGGACAGCTTTCCAGCCACTCCTTGCCAAGCCTGTAGCATTGCATGGGGTTGTTGTGACTGAAATGCAGGACCTGGCACTTGGCCTTATTGAACCTCATACAATTGGCCTCAGCCCATCAATACAGCCTGTCCAGGTCCCTTTGTAGATGCTGTGACGAGGTCCTGTGCTCACTTTGCTGGTGATTAAGAGATGGCAGAAGGTATTTGGAGCAAACAGTTTTGTCAGCTAGGTGACCTCTGCCTGTGATACTGCACACGTATATTTACATTTTCAATTTGGGATGGGTATGTTCTGTTCCTTATAGCAAATGCATCTTTCAAAAGCTGTTCCCATCAGTGCTGCCTACGTGCTGGCCATCATAGTCCCCATGTAATGCCAAGACTCTGGCTTGGGATCTCTGCCTTGGCACATTATGTTTAAGTTCATTTTCCTCCACATTTGTGCCACAAACCATTGCAGCCACTCCGTCCCTCTGTAACCCCATGTGCCAAATGCAGTTCTTGGCAGATGCCTGCAGTCTGGACACTAGTGGTGCTCAGCGTGTGGCCTGGTAAATTAGGATAGAGGTTGTAATGCTGCACTAGAGACAGCCAGTGCATCATTCTCACCAGGCCTGCTCGCCAAGGAGGTGGCATTTCCCCAGCTGCACCTTGTCTCCACAGCCCTGCCTCGGGCAGTAACCTTCCTTTTAATCAGATATAGCACTATGGTACACAGGAGTGAAGCAACTTGTACCATCTGCACAATTTAATGCTGCCAAGGAAGTCTAGAGAAGGAAAAAAGGGCCTATCCTGCGTGTGCTCGTTAACTGGCTTCCCTTACTTCAGAAATAATATCAAATTTGGTGCATGGTGCCAGTAGAAAGTGAGCAAATTTGTGATAGTAAGATGGAAGAACCTGTAGCTCGAGGGAAACTATGTTATATTACATATAAATTAAATTAATGAGAGTGAGTTTATATCATGGCTTTCCTGAATGGGTGCAATGATTTCTTTAAAAGATCTCAAAGTTTGTAGGGCAGCGAGTGAAGCAGGTAGTGTGTTAAACTGCAGAGTGTTGAAGTATCACAGTTCTAATGAAAAACTTTTGTGCTGTTTTTTTGGAAAATAAAAGGAAAAAGTATTTTTTCTGTTTTTCCAGGTTGTTTGCATAATATGTTTAAGAGTAATTAATATTTTTCACTTCTGCTGTTTCTCCTGGGTTGGCAGTTTGTTCCTATTTGAGCAACCTTTTCATATAGTGACAGGCTAAAAGAAATACTTCTAAAAACTGACAAAGATGGTTATGCATTTACTAAAGTTGGAAGGATAACTAAGACACAGGAATAGGACATAAAACTAAATTTAATACCATCTATGGTTCTTTTTTCAGTTTATTATGTCACTGGGAGTTCTTACTCATTTTCTTAATGGAATCAAAGAAACACATGATGGAAAAGACCTTTTCATTCTTGTAGTTCTTACCTGTGCTGGCAAAATAATCTTTTTAATACTTACTCAGCAGCAGTTGATTCAGATGTGTTTATTCACACACCAGTTGAATGTATGTTACCAGATGCAAGCAAAGACTTAAGACTCTTTCAGTCTGTGTTTGGAATTTAACCAGAGATTCTTGAAATAAAGACATTTGCTTGATGGCTGTTGCTAGAGGTTAGATGCACTTCTTGCTACTCCACTAGCACCTTCCTTATATATTGTATCTAGATGGATGGATGGATGGATGTACACCAGATATACTCAAGAAAGACTAGAGTTTTCCTCATTGCCAAAGATATGATATAACCCAGCCTGTGTCCTGGACTCATTTGTTATTGGTAAGACTGGAGCCCATGATGAGTTCAGTGAGGTGGCTCATTCTGCACTCTCAGATAATGAGAAATTCAGTGGCAGATTTGAATTGAGCCTTAGAGTATGTGTTCAAGGAATATATCATTAGATTACATGTGCATTGGCCATTCCTTCCTTTCTTTAATTAAACAAATTTTAAGGGAAAACAGATATAATGAAGGTTCAGCATTAGAAATGTGTATGCATGCATGCTTGCCTGTCACTCAGTGCATTACGTGCAGGAAAATGAGTGCTGCAGAAGGGACAGAAAATGCAATAATAATGCTGTCATAAATGGTACATGATAGTCAGTATCGCAAGTGTAACTTTTCATTAGAAATTCAAATATGTTTTGATCTGCATTATAGAATTGGTGAGGCTACATTTAATCTATGTATGGTAAGAAACTTCAAGAGTTAGGTAATTAGATTCTGCAGAGATTCTGAGCTGCAGTCAGTCCCTGTTTGTAGCTGTGCCCTGTAGTGTGTGGGGGGGTGGGTGGCCCAGAAGCCTCTCCCAGCAGCACACGGGAGGTTCCCACTGGACAGGTCATGCTCATCTCTTAATGAGAAGCCAAGCTGTGAACTAATACTTGATTTTCCAGTTACCTGTCTCATAGATAATAATTGGTTCAAAATGACCTAAACTGGTTACCAGATTATTCTTGAAATGGGTGCCACAGACAGTGCTGGGGTACTCGTGGGAGAGCAGTAACATGCTCACAGTAATGTGAGATAGATAATGGCTGGAGAAGTAACCAAAAAGGAGGACAAAGTAGGTATCTGGAGAGATTAGTGAGGCTGGGATCGAGATCCAAGGGTAATTAACGTAGGAGAGAATGCTAGAATTCTAAAAAAGCATATTTAATTTATTTCTGTTTGATTGCTGCTTGCAGTTACAAGTCAGGTTAACTCTAATTAGCAAGAAATTGCTATTTGATAGTGACAGGAAAGCTTTTCCTTAACTTTTGGCATTTGGTAGAGGTGATTTGAGGCACAAATGGCACTTAGCCTAAGAGTCTCAGATCTGATGCTTGCTGGGAAAAGAAAGAATCAAGTTCAGTTCCAGAATGTGGAGGTAAATGTGCTGTAGTAGCCGGACACTGCCTCCTCTTCCTCACCAACTCTTCCCCTCTGCTCCTGCTTGCCCTGCCTCATGTCCTTTGGCTGACTCTGCCCTGCTTAAACCCACAATTACTCCTTTCCCCTGGTTCCTTCTCTTCTCTCACTGCACCCATTGGTACTTGTACCTCTCAACTTCTATCTGTGTTCCCCAAGCATGAGCAAAACCAGGTTCTCCAGAACTAGCCAAATGTTGCATGTATTTCCATAGAAATGGCAACAACTTCTCTTTAATACCAAGATGAGTAATTTCCCAGACTTCAAGGGCTCATTCTAAACATTCAAGTATTAAAGTTTGGGAGTCATCAACATACAAACTTTTTGAAATATTGCTGAATTATATTTTTATTCCCTAATCTTGCTACCAGAAATGGAGAAAGTTTTATGACTAAAACCTTCTAATACTGTTCAAGCACTGCATAAACAGAAGTGACAAGCAGCTTAGGTGTAGGTGTCACTATAATAAATATAGATACCCTATATACCCCCATAGTACAGAAAAAAGTGTAGCTGCCATTGCACAACCTCACACGCATACTTAGTTTTGGTATTACTGGCAGTCAGAGTTATCAGCTGAGGAACATAGAGAATTTCAATTCTGGATACCTGAGATATAAATCTGACTCTGTTCCTGATCTTCTCACTGACTTCAGGTAATTTTTTTCATATTTCCCAAGTCACTTCCCCATGTCAAATTTCCCAAATTTTTAAAGAGCTGTGAATAAACTGTATGACTGAAATGCTATATGCTTGCTCACTCACTCATTCATGTTTCCTTCTTGAAAATATGGCACAATGTAAGAGATGTGTGTCCCAGATTGTTGGGCTGGCCTTGCTCTAAGAGGTCTCGTTGTCAAACCCAGATGTTAATCCCATAGTGGGGAAAAATATACATACGAACTGTCTTCAAAAGAATCCACCCTAGTTTAAAGCAGCTGACAATGTTTATGAATCTGTGCTGTGTCAAATGTTTTCCAGCTTCATTTTTCCCCTAACTGCTAACACTTACCTTCAGATGAATTTTGAGCTAACACCTCCTGCTTGTCACAGCTCAGACCACCCTACCCCCCATGCACTTTAAGTGAAGTGTTACTCTCTGTCTCCTCACAGTTGTGTTTCTGGAGAAGGCAGAATCAGGCACAAGGACTGAAGAGATGGGGAGGGGACAGTTGAGTTTGTTCCTCTCATTCCCATTCTGACTGGAAAAAATGACGTGGGCAAAGGCTTTTGTTTTCTCTTGTTGCATTATACTGTCTTGTAGGTAACCCATTTTTGTGATTCTTCCTATTAGGCAGCAGTTTTATTTTTGCATGTTAAATGTGGTTTGGCTGTTAAGCCTGGATGTTCAAAAGACAGCTGATGGCTCAATTGCTAGTTTTAAAACTGAAAACTTCTCCCAAATGACATGGGTGTGGGTTTTTAAAAAATCTTACAGTGTGAGAAGGCTGCTGCACTAACAGAGTTGTGTTCATGTTGCCTGTATCCTAAAAATGTGACTAGATGGAGCCCTGCTTATCACTTAGAATCTTACGATTTGCGTAAGAGACTTAAACAGGTTTGGTTTGTCTGAGTGTGAGGCTTATCTGCTCTAAGGCTGCCCACAGAAGAGCATTGCCTAGTTTGCTTTCTTAGCTGTCTTCTGCTCTGCGATCTTAATATCAGTGAGAAAATTAATTCTTTAGATACTTAACATAAGGCTAGGACAGGAAAGAAGGTGAGGATTTTACACTTCTCAAGAAATTACCATATTATGAAGAGGATTTTTTGGTGGGTACAGGAGGTTTTTCTTATTGCAGATGAGCTGTAGGTCTGTCCCAAATTACACCGGATGGCAGAACCCTTCCTTGGCCACTTAAGAGACTGAAGAATTCCAGTGCGTTCCAGTCTTGTCATTAATGTGTGGGATTATCCAGCAGGCATGTATGGGCAGTGTGATGCATGAGCTTGCGAGATACGCAAAGTGGAGGTCAATCTTCCGGCATTCTCGAGGGGCCCGATTAATTCTTGATTCATACTGGACTGTGCAGATTTAAGGGTCCACAATCCTTGCAGAAGTTATGAATTGAAGGTGCTGTACTGATCCCAACAACTTTTGTTTGTGAGCTCACAACTGGCAGGTAGAAATACGTATGAGAAGTTAATCAGATGTAGGCTTTTCTCACCTGCAGCAGCTCCTCACTAAATAATGTTCATAGGTAAAGAGAGAAAGAAGGTAAAACTCTTTCGATGTAGGGCTGTGTTTATCCCAACCCATTTCTGAGCTCTGTTGCCAGTGATGTCAGTCAAGCAGGAAAAATTAAAGTTGATTTCTTTTGTGCAACAGCTGCAGAACCAGGAGATGCTGAGGGCAATGGTGAAGAAAGCAGAGATGGAAATCAATGGCAAAATGATTGAAACAGTGAAGAGGCTTGAAGATCCTGTGCAGCGACAGCGCAACCTGGTGGAACAAGAAAGACAGAAGTACCTCAACGAGGAAGAAAAAATTGTAAAGAAGTTATGGTGGGTTGAGAAACCTCTTAGAATTGGTTGCCTTTGCTTGGCTTTTTCTTCCATAAAGTAGTAGCTTTAGTGAAAACTTGAGTATACTAAGCCTTTAAACTAGTAAAACTTAAGTGAAACTGCTCCTGTGTATACTGTTTTATCTGTGTTTCCTTGCACTCATATTGGCTGTAAAACTGTGTCTGTGTTGTCCTGTCTGGGACATCTAAGAACAGGCCACTGGGTAATTTTTAGCAGTGCAAAAAGTTTCAACCTCTTCAGAATTCCCCTGTAAAGGACCGTGACCCCCACCATCTTATGAAAGCCTCCCCCTACCCTAGGTCTCTCCCTTCAGCTTTATGTTTCTCAAAAACAAATGGATGATGCAAAGGCATCTAAAGAGTTTGGCTTTAAGGATAAAAATCAGATTTGAACAGGAAGTGCTTTCACTGTTGCATGGGAGAGGTAGGGGAAGCTTAGAAATAGAGGATTGAATTTTGATTGCAGTCAGCAATGCCAGTCAGTCTCTGACTAAAATTTACTCACTGGGATTCTGTACACTTAACTGCTGATAAAAATACTTTGGTGTTTTTTGTTGTTTTGTTTGTGTGTGTGTGTGATGTAGAAGGTCTTTGTAAGAATCTTTTTTCCCAAAAACTTCGGCCTACCAAGACTGGTTGGATCTAGTTGTTTGTTTTAGTCCATGTTCAGAGTCAGCAGGCGGCAAAATGAAGCTGGAATCAATAAACAATTTAAATAATTCTAACACTCCCATGTGTAGGATGCTATATAGCTAATTAATTCTCATTGCTGCATTTAGTTCACCCCTGAAGAATTGCTCTATTATAGAGCAAAACTTCATAGTCAGCTTGTCATTGGAAATTCTGATCAAAGAACCATAGGAGTACAGATCTTGACAGCTAAGGAGGGTAAATCTTCCCTGGTGGTCAATGCCCTGCTACATGAATAAGATTTGTAATAAAATTGGTGCATCTGTAAATACAAAGCAAAATGTCACTAAGGGAGTGTATATTTTCTGTAAGGCTAAGTTTAATGAGTAGTAATAGTCCATGCTGGTGTATGTATTCTTTTTGGCTCTTTGGTAGTCTTAAATAACATTGTCTTGTGGTCTTAAGTAATTACCCTCTTGTTCATCACTTTATTCCTGTGTACCTCATTGCCTGTTTTCTAGATGGCTTGTTCTCTGTGGAAAGAATAATTTGTGTGATGGCTGTTTATCCCATTGCCTCCTAAAATGGATACTGAGTGAGGTCAAGTGCAAATGGCATTAGTTGTTACAGCTGTTAATTCAGGATACAACTTCAATTGCAATATGGTTCTGTTTTATCTGTTTGGCATTTGTTCTGTTTGCAGTTTCTGCTGCTTCTGTGCTATTTCATGTGTTAATGTTAGAGAAAACTGTCTGTCTTAGATCAGTCAAAGGCTGTGTTAGTTCAACCCGTTTAGAAACATGCTAGAAACAAAACACTAAATCACAAACAATTATTTTGCATTTTGCAATGAAATTTTGCTGTAATATATTTACACAGTTGCAGGATCAGAGCCCAAAAGAAGCATCACATCCTACAACAATGCTTTAAGTCAAACAGCTGATTGCTTTTACTAGTGAAGAGTATACATCACAAAATTGCATATCAACTATTACTGGAAGCATTCAGGAAAAGGTTAACATTCCATATAGGCACTTTCAATTAAGCTGATCCCAATGCAGATGTATAAATAAATGCAAAGTAACAGGGCAAAAAAACCTCCTGTTTTTTCATCTTTCAACTGGTGCCCTCTTGACCTTTCCTAAATCATAGGACTAAATCAGCAGACTGGCTTCATGCTAGGCAAGAGAGCTTAAGGATTTCTGCAATACTTACAAAAGTGTATTTTCTACTCTTAAGTGGTAAACTCAGCTTAAAAAGCTCTCCTTTCTGCAATTATGAAGATTATCACTAGGCAATAAAAATAAAAAAAAATATTTAAAAAGTATTGGTAGTTTCATGTTATAAAGAGCAGAAATGTCAGTGCACATTTCAGAGCAATTTTTCTGTTGAGTTTCATGATGGAGGCTACAGAAGTGTGCCATGTGTGTCACTGCTGTAGCAGGAATATAGCTCCAATATATCTCATGAGATCTAAGGAACACTGTTAAATGTGGTGTTTATTCACATAACAGTGAAATACATACTCAAATGAGCAGGGTTTTTTTCTATCTAGTCTTTTGAGTCAACATTCGGGGTGTCATGTATGACTCTTGTGGGGCTGAGGATACTGGCCTTAACACTTACCAGGCCAAGGACAAATTACGATGATATGACACATGGACTAATGCAGTATTTATGTTGTGAGGAGCATATTACAGGTGTGACTACTAAATGTAGAGATTATTGTTAAGCATTTTAACAGAGCAGTGTTTATAAGCATAGTATTTAAATTGTAGCCACATCCAAGCTGATTGGATATAATCCATAGCAAGTTACAATTTTTATTTTTGTTAGGAAAAGTATCAGACTTTGTAATAAGAATAGCCATGCTCAGTAAAAACAGAACTCCACTTAGCAGTCGTGGGAGCCACTGGTAGTAGTTACTTGGGAAAGGATATAAGAACATGGCAAAATGCTCAGAAGGCATCATCTTGCTTTTAATGACTTGTAGCTCAGGGATTTTCCAGGTCAGAGATGGTATCTTCGTACGCAGAAGCTCTGCATGGACTGTTTGCTTTTCATTAACTTATGAATATTTTAAAATTTATGTAAACTTAGTTATGTAATGTACATCGTCTAGGCAAAATGAATTCTGCAGGGTAATTCTTTTTTGGGTAGAAAGAACCTCTTTTGTTTGTTTTTGAATCTTTCATCTGTCAGTCAACTGCCAAATTATTAAATTATGCATGGCAGAATATTCACCCTCCGTACTAGTTGTTATATTAGAGATGCTCCCCCACTCCATTTTCTGATCATGCCTTTTCCAGCCTAAAAAATCCTGGTCTGCTTGTTACTCCTCTTGTAGGGGCCACTCATATGTCATCATGCCCCTTCTAACTCCAGTGTACATCTGTGAGATGGGGATGGGGAGAGAAGTGATCCCTGCAAGGGCTCTACCTGGTGTAGGCACACCATGACTTCATGCTGTGCCGCAGTGATGCTCTCTCTGCTCTCATTTTCTACATGAGCTTTCCATTACAAATCAAACATCTCATTCACTAGGGATGATTATCAGTTAAAAGTTCATTATTGTGTATAAAAACTTAGTTTTTGGGGAGGTTGGTTGGTTTAGGTGCAGTTGTTTTTGTTTTTATTTTTCCTCTTCTCATGAGCATTACTTTACATTTATTGGGAGTTTATTTGATCTTTTTTTTTTTTTCCTGGTCAATTAGTATCAGATGGTCCACCTGCAGCCCTCTGCAGTTACCTTTCATTTTCATTCCTCTGAATAATTTAATATCTTTTGGGGGTTGTTGTTGTGGTGTTTTTTTTACTATACTGTTCATCCTCTTTCCTAAATAATTTATAATATGTTGAAAAGCATCAGCCCCAGTGCTGATCCCTGTGGAACCCACCAGCAAACTACATTCATTGATTAAGCTGTTCATTGATCCCTTTACTTCCAGTACTTTATCCGTGAGAGAACTAGCTCTCTTGTCCCATAGCAACTTGCCTTTCTTGAAAGCTTTTGCTCAAAAATCTTGCTGAAGGCCTTTTGGGCTGTAGGTTTTGTCCATGCTTTTGTTGTTTCCTTGTGAATGTGTGAGACTTACCTTCCCTTTGCATAAATCACATGAATTTCTCCCTAACACAGCATATTTATCCATTGGTCCACTAATTCTTCATTGTTTCTTCTTTATTTGGTATCTATCAATTATACTAGTCTGGGTATCAGTCTCACCAGAGTCCAGTTCCCTGGATAGCCCCATCCCCTTTTAAAAAATCTATTTGTATCATCTATGACACTTTCCACTACTCCAGTGCCAAAGCAATTTTAATCAGGAAGTTAGATGCTTGGCATTAATAGTTTAACTGTTTCACCCTTGAGTTGCTATTGAACTCTGGCCTGGGTGATTCGTTGCAGCTGATCTTGTCGGTTCACATTGTAACCTGTTCTACTGATACTGCAATCTGAGACACATCCTCTGTTGCTTTTTTGCCTGAGGAAAGATTTCAGCATAAGAGCTTGCCTCAGCTTCCCCGTGTAAAACATAGATGCAGAAAAATAATTTATCTTGTGTTAGCCTTCTGAAACTGCACTAAGGTGAGGATCTTGTTAAATGGGTTTGTTCAGTCCAACCTGTAAAGCCAAGTTGTTTCCCCAGTTACAGAACAGAAATGCTGGAGCCCTCTGCACTTGTTTCTAACTGTGGCTGCTGTGGGCTGAAGTTTCTTTTCCCCTGAAGTTAGTGACATGAGACAGTGTAATACGGTATCCCTTGAGGAATTTCAGGATGACTTGTCTTGTTTGATAGTGTCACACATGATGACCCTTCCATTTCTGCTCAGTGAACAAAGGGGAAAGACAGCAAGCTGTTGTCAACTGCCTGGAAGACTTTCATTTGTTCCCATGTTTCCAACAATCATAAACCTAACAAAAGATCATAACACCGATCTGTGTTTGTTCTTTTCTCTTCTTTCCACCCATGAACAAATTTAAGCTCTTTTTTGTTGCCTGGTGGATGCCAGTATCTGAGAAGCTGCTTTTCCAGTGCCGCTCTACAAAAGGTTAGGGGCAAGGAGGTTGGGGGGAGGGAAGTGGTACCCTGTGATCCCCAAAGTAGCACTGCCTACCCTGAGTTCTGGTATCAGGGCATTCAGAGTAGGAAGGATGTGTGACTGGAGAGGACTGTTCTGGAGGGCAGGAGCCTTTGCGTTGCATTGAGTGACAGAAAGCAGAATTCTTTTTCTTGCTCCTATCTAGACTGTATCTGTGCCCTTTATTGCAGAAGTGGCAGACACAGGGACAGCAGATACCTTCATTATCAGAGGTTCTTCCACAGGAAAAATACACTGAGAAATGTTCCCTTGCTGCCATCGTGTGGTCCTTTGGATTGTTTGCTGCAAGTATGCTTGTGAAGTCTTTCTCAAGGCAGAGTGTCTGGGAAAAGTGGTCTTAAAATGGAAACAGGAACATTTACCTCTGCTGGTTTGTGATCTGTTCAGAAGCAACTTAAGATTCTTAATTCAAAATTGTTTTATACTTTCTGTAGTTCTTAGTCTTTGGATTGAAATGATGTTAGGATTCTGCTATTACTTCTGTTTCTCTGTATATCAGAAGTACAACTGTATTGCCATTTATTGTTCTGTGCTTCCACTTTCAATTGACCTAAATGCAGAATGGTGCCACAAGGGATTTTCTCCTTTTCATCCTGTTACTGGCCACATACTCCTCTCTTTTCTTCCTCCTGTTTACTATCTGTGGAGATGGATCTAGGATGTGACCTGGCTGAAAAGAAGTAATTTTCTGCTGGGTTTGTGTGGCAGTTCTGGCACAAAGAAATGTGTGGAAATAGAAGACCTATGGTTGGTGCAGAAGGCAGTCTTCCTCTATCCTTTTCCAGGCAATCAGCCCATATCTTGGTTCTCTTGCAGTAATTGCAAGACTGCTTCCTGCATGCAAGAAATGAGGCCCAAAATGAGGTTAAGATGAGTAGCTGATTTGTCAGCTGTCCAGGCTTGAGCCAGGATGAAGGCACTTTTCCTTTTACTGATTTTTTTTTTTTTTCCTTTGGTAAGCTTTCTTTTAACTAGCAGCAAAGTGTTCCAGCTCGGGCTGATAACAACTGGAATGTCTTTGTAACTGCTGGGTCTCCAAGGTCACATCTTTACTCTGCCAGCTGAGGCACTGCGGGGAGATCTATGACCCACCCTCCCTCCCCGCCCCGTAGGAGGCTGAGTTAGACAGACAGCAAAACTGGCCAGAGATATTCCATTCCATACATCTACGTAAGCTCAGAGGAAAGTGAGAGGTCACAGAAGACAACTTCTTTCCTGCTTCTTCTTCTTCTTCCCTTCTCCTCCATCCATGGCCGGTGTCTGGGGAGGACTCCGTCCATCCATCACCATCGACCCCCAGGCTCGAGCTCTCCTGACCCTCATCACTCTGTGCTCTCTCCAGCACCTCTGGGATCCTTCGGGACTCAGCTCAGGAGATGCTGTGGGAGTTGCTGGTGCTGGAGGAGGCGAGAGGCTTTTGCACATTCCTGAACACATTTGTATATAATTATATATATTTTCTTCTATCATTAGTGTTTAATTAAAGCTGTGTAGTTTAGTTTTCAATCCAGTAAAGCCTCTCTTATTCTCTCTCTCCTTCCCTACCTGGGTGGGAGGAGGTGGGGATTGAGAGCATTGTTGTCAAACCTGAGTCAAACGGTGACATCAGTTCATAGTTTGCTTTGCATTGTTTTCTACCATGCAATCAAACTCCTTCTCAGAATATTCCTGTTAGTAAATTTGGTATCTTAGTAGAGGGAGATTTTTCTTAGGATAAATACTCAATTATCCTTTTGATGTATTTGCATGGGTGCTTGTATAGTTGTACATAAAGCATTTCAGGTTTTTTTGAGAAATTTTTAAGCTTCTGTGTGGAAACTTCAGCTAAAGAATGTGGTCTCAACCTAAATGGAAAAGAAGTGGCTATCCACAAAACAAAACTAAAGTGTATGTGTCTGAAGGATTGTGAAAATTTAAGTGTAGAAGCACTGGAAAAATATTGGGAAAGGTGATGAGGAAGCACCAGATGGAGCCAAAAGAAGCATGAGACTGCACTTGTTGGAGAAATCATCTGAAGTGACTCATTCTTGAATCCAAATGCTGAGTGAGAGTTGCACACAATGCACACTTGCTGGTTTGCCTATTGTGGAAACAGGACCCTGTATCCTGTGTAGCACAACCCAACAGATAAATAGGACTGCATCAAGGGCCATTAGTGCCAGTTTTTGGGTCCTTATTTCACTTGTGGGCATCCCTCTGCATGCTATGCATGGTGCAAACCAGTACTGGATGTAATGGTGCAGTGTCTATACCCTTCTGGGATTTACTTCCCCAAAGGGCTGCCTATTAGATGTGTTTCACCACCCCACTGCTCCTTTGTAGTGATGCTGCCCTGAGGTAAATTGTGCTTTGCACATCTGCAGCCTGTCAGAGAAATCAATGACTTGAGCTAGTTAGGAACATGTCCCGATCCTGTGAGCATGAGTACCCAGCATCCTCACCTTCCCTCAGGGTACCCTGCTGTTCTTTCAGCCTGTGGTGTCAGATTTAATGACACCACGATTGAGGTTTCTGGTTTGGTTTAGTTTAGTCCATTCATTCCGATATATTTGATTATAATGTGAAGGTCTTGCTTACATTTTTTGTCAATTTTTTGTTTTGCTAGTGAACTGGAGGCATTTGTTGAAGACCTGAAGAGAGACTCCGTTGCTTCCAGCAAGACAGTTACACTGAAAGATGTTGAAGATGGAGCCTTTCTTCTACGTCAAGTGGGAGAAGCTGTTGCCACCCTGAAAGGTATGTACTTCCTTTTTGAATTTTTATTCTTCTCTTTTAACCACAGTGGCTGAGAGCAGTTTTGCCTTGGATCTGGGGGCATTAATTTAATGTCCAAAAAGATGTAAAGTTTGGATTAAAAACCTTGTTGCATGGCCCCTGGGGAGAGGTAGACACTCAAGTATTGAACATGCACCCCATCATCCATTTCTCACCAGGCCATTTATATTCTCCTCTTGAGCTTCACAGTTTTTCTCTTCCCAGGAGAGTTCCCGACACTGCAGAACAAAATGCGCGCGATTCTCCGGATTGAGGTAGAAGCTGTGAGGTTCCTGAAGGAAGAGCCACACAAGCTAGACAGCTTGCTGAAACGTGTGCGCAGCATGACCGATATCCTTACCATGCTCAGGAGGTGAATTTTAATTTTTTTTCTTCAAAACTAAATAATTTCTTCAAGCAGGGCTGGAACAGCTTTCAGGTTTGGGTTCTCTCCTTTTCCTTGGGCAATTCTGAGAAATGCAGCTTGTTTGCAGTGTTTTGTGGATTCTTCCTAGAGCCCTTCTTGTCCTCTGTGCAGTGGTTCTCTTCTGACCAATAGCCCTAGTTGTCAAGATCTTTTGGTTGAAACTAGCAGCCTCTGAACTCAACACTTCCAGATTTGGGAAGTACCTGGATGGGAGAGCTTACAGAGTGGCATCAGTCCCATATTTGAGCTAATTGATTGTATGTATTTACAGCAATCTAAGCTAGTAGAAATATTCCTGACACTGAAATGTGCATCCCAAAAAATGCAACAGTAAGAAATAAAATAGGACAATATTTAAAATGGATAAAGATATCCTAAACCATCTGAGAGAAAGAAATGTTTTCCAATATGCTTGTGAATTCCTGTGAATTCTTCATTCTGTTCTTTGCAAGGAAGGTGTGTTAGAGAAAGTTGAAATAATAGATAAAATTTGTGTCCAATAAGTGCCAGGGTTTATCTGTGTTTGTCAGAATATGAGCAGCAAATGACTGTTGATGAAGCAGTAGGCATTGTATTTAATTCCTACTTAAAACTAGTGAATCAGGCTAAATTGTCAATGGTGGTGGTCTCAATTTTACTTCAATTAAAAGAGAATGTAAGTTATAAGCCCATTGTTGCTAAGGAATGTAGGATTTTAATTGTTTCCATATATTAATAGGTAAAAAGGATTTACCAGTACTGGCAGATGGATAAAATGTTTTATGTTACAAGTCTTCTAAAAGCCGTCACTTATTTTGCCATTAGGTGCACATCTATATAATTTCATTTTAGCTTCCTTTTCTTAAAAATGACTACAGTTATTTCCTTTCTCACCCTCTTTGGGGTGGGGGAAAAAAAAAAGAAGCTATACATGCTGGAGTTTTACCAAAAGTAATTCTTTGCAGCAGAATTAGGTATGAAGCCTCATAAAGTCTGTTTAAGTAATGGAAACACTGATGGCATTTGATGGCTAGGTACACACAGAAGCTCAGGCATTTCACAGCTAGCTGCCAGAAATACTGGCCTCTTTACATCCTCAGCTCATTCTACCCCAAACTCTTGACAGACAGGGCCTTTGTGAAGTATCATTTGAAGGCTTTGTTTTGGCAATTTGCCAAACTGCCACCTCACATTCTGTGTAACTGCCACTTTCTGTGCTAATAGTTCAGGAACATCTAATTCAGCTAGGCATAGCATGTGAAATCTAAGGGAACTGATTTCCATTCTACCTGTAAAATCAACCCACTGTAACTCATGGTTTAGTCAAGAAGTGCCAGTATATCCATGAAGGTTTATAAACATTTAAAAAAGCAAAAGTGCCCTAGTTAAAGTGGCCTCCTTAAAACTCTTAGTCCCTGACTCTGAGACAGAGTCCCTGTTCTCTGAGAGAGAACTATAAAATCACACAACTGGGAGTATCAGGAAGAAAAAAATAACATTTTCATGGTTTAGATACAGGTGTTTTTGCCTTGCTAAAGTTTATTGTTAATCATTGCTCATGACTTGCCTGTATACTAACCATGTGCCATGCTGTTGTGTTCAATTTGACTGGGCAGACATGTTACAGAAGGACTGCTGAGGGGTGTGGATCCATCCCAAGCTGGGCAATACCCTCCTACAGAAAAGCCCGCTGCAGCTGACGCTCTGAAAAACCAGGAGGAGCTCAAGCATGCCCAGGGACATGCACAGCAAAGCCTCACATCCGAGTCCCAGGTGTCATCAGTCAAGTCGGAAGTTGTCCCCTTCTCAACAATGACGGTCCACCATGTGCAGAGCTCGCCAGTTGTCATCCATCAGTCTCAGCACTCATCAGCCCTGGTCAACCATGCCCAGGGTTCACCCACTGCCGGCAGCCACAGCGAGGGTGTGCCCGTGGGTGGCCACCTCCCAGCCACCCCGCCAGCCCCCCCGCAGGAGCCTGCAACAGGCTCCCAGCCCACACAAGCCTCGCCAGCACCACAGGCCTCTGTCAATGGCACCACCATGCAAAGTCTTTTCATTGAGGAAATTCACAGTGCAAGTACCAGAAGCCGAGCAGTATCAATCGAGGTACGGGGTATTCTGCTCAACCAGTTGTCCTCTCTTTGTGTCCCAGCTCCCAGTCTGTCTCTTGAGACTGCAGGTGGGGTTTTTCAGATGCATTCTGGGGATTTATATGTTTAACCATTAACTGCACTGTGCACTTCTGAAGACATCCTCCAATTTTAAATGCAACAGGATAAAAACAAGTAACCAAAATGTGTTTTCCAAATAACCTTTATTAAAAAATAAAATCTTTTTTTAGAATACCTTATTTTTAAATAACAGCATATGATTCTCTGGCAACACTTGCATCAGTGGGTTTCATTCACTCTTTAAACTTCCAGATCCCTCATTATGGAGTGGTAAAAGTGAAAGAGTGTGAAGTTCCAATGGTTTCACATGGAGACACTGAGAAAACCCACAAGTGAACTCTCACATTTTATTCCAGACCTGCACTTTAATCACCAGTGTGATACAGTGAGGCAGTGAGCCAGTTTTAAATTTTACCTTGGTTCCTTTATTGAGCAGTGGCCACTGTCAGTCTGTCATGCGTTTGTGCCATATCAAGCACAATGGAAGTCAGAACCAGTGTACAATTCATGTTAATGTATTTCCTGTAGTTGCTGACTAGAACTGAAAGAATCTATCTATATTGACCTATAATGTCTACACATGGATTTTTTGTTTTGGTCATAACAGAAATCAGAGGAATAAATTAAGTGCTTTACTGTTTTTGTCTAGAAAGCTGAAAAGAAATGGGAAGAGAAAAGACAAAACCTTGATCACTATAATGGAAAGGAATTCGAAAAGCTCTTGGAAGAGGCCCAGGCCAATATAATGAAGTCAATTCCTAACCTGGAGATGCCTCCCCAGCCGGCAGCCCTGCCTAAAGGGGATGCAGTGGAAAAGCTAGAAGTCGCAGGTAAGGTTTACTAGAGTAAATGTAGCCAGACAATTGCATATCTGCAAAAGAGAGGTTATTTTTCCTACTTTCTAGAATGGCTTAGTTTACAGATTTCTGTCTTCTTGATCATACCTGTGAGAATGTCCTTGAGGAATAATGCAGATCCTGCGGACTGGACACTGATTTTGCAGATGCCAGTGACAGGAATCAGCTGTACATGAATTTCCCCATATTGCAACTGAGAGAGTGAGTGACTCCTCATGAGCAGGAGAGTAAGAATGCACCTTGTTTTTGACAGAGATGAGAGTATCTGTCTACTATGCTATATCTATATCTGTATCTAGTGTACTATGTTCAGTTTTGTGTTACAGAGAGGTCTGGAAGGAACCACAAGGAGTTTAAGCACAAATGATCCTACCATCAGAAGCCTAAAAAGCTCTTTTTGTAGGCATATTTATTATCACAAGAAGAATAAGACATGCCTGAGATTTCTCAGGATGGGGAGGCCTTTTAACTGAGCAGAACATACTCTGACAAGTTCCAGCAACTGGGAGCTAGAAAAAGCCACAGTAAAAATTAGCTGCTAAATTTTAACATTTAGAGTAATTAATCACTGAAGTTCCATTGTGAACATGTGGG
Organism: Chaetura pelagica; assembly: GCF_000747805.2. Taxonomy (NCBI): domain Eukaryota; kingdom Metazoa; phylum Chordata; class Aves; order Apodiformes; family Apodidae; genus Chaetura; species Chaetura pelagica. Next base: position 2,692,032 of record NW_009970726.1, read on the forward strand.
ATTCTCTGCCACTTCAAATCTTTAAGCAATACTATGTTTCTTTCTGAAAGGCTTCTTGGGCACCATGATGCAAGACCCACTTAAATACTTAAACCTTACGAGGAAACTCAGAATATTTTGTCTTAATGGCCCTTGGTAACTTCATAATCTTAAACTATAAATACAACTAATGTTTTGCATAAGTCCCTCAGAGGACTGAAAATGACCTATGATGCTACATAGCTGAGTTTTCCTGGAGAATTGGATAGATATGTAGGAATGGATGAGGGTGACGCTCACAGTATGTGTCCTGGCTGCCCACAGTTATGATCTAGATGTACCAAGTTTCAAGTTGATCTTAAGTCAAACCCTGACCATCTCCTGGAGGTCTCAGCCTGCTCTGTGGGCTCCAAACTGCACACTTGCAGCCTTTCTGATCTCTCCATGTAGGCCAGATGCTCCCTCCCCAAGGTCAGTTCAATTGCCCTTCTCTAACTCCGTTGTTTCCTTCTGCAGCTGTAGAAACCAGAGCTGCATGCTGCACTCAAGGTGTTGGCATCCTAAGGTTGTAAGTAACTGCAAAACAATGTCCTGGGGCTCATGTACACAAATTCATATAGAATTTGGGACGAGTATTTTCAGAGCCAGCATTTTGTTTTAGGCGCTCTTTTAGCACTGGCAGCTTGTGGCTCCTTGGATGTTTTCACAACATACATGTTTAAAATAAATTCTGTTGAACCTCATAGAATAATTTTAGAATTCTGGCAGAATTCAGTGAGGTTACTGGCTATCAACAGAATTTGTTTGTATAATGTTTGACATAAATAGAAAATGTCAGTGAAAATAAATACCATATGGGAGCAGTGAGCTGTGACATCTTAAGAAGTGCAGAACACAATAATAGAGAAGTTTTGTAACTTGCATAGTTAACTAATCCACTTCAAGAATACAATTTTGCATAGTGTGTAGCCAGCAGATTTAAGGAGAAATTTGATGAGCATGAGACATTTGCCTTCTGTTGTGCATAATGAATCCTGTAATTGTAACATAAATAAGGGAACAGCAAAACTTTTCCTTGATATCTGATTAAGTATCTCACATGCCACTCAACTCTTCTATGATTCAAGATGAAAATTTCAATATCAGTCTGCTGTAGAAAGAAAACTGAGCAACATAAAGAGAGGCCACATACCTACTGATATTGTACATAAGACGTTTTGGCCATAAATTAGCAGAGTCCTCTATTGGCTTTTGTGCAGAAGCTACATAAATCATGTTGCCGGAATGTGTTGTCTCAGCCATTCTCCACACAGAACCCAATTAAGAAACTTTTTTTTTTCCTGATGCAAAGCACAAAACAAAGTCAAATTGCACACTTTACACCATTTTGCAGTTGACTCTGTAATGTCTTGACTCTGACTCATCTTTGTTATTAAGATTGTTCAGTGAAAAATATGAGGAATGTCTCTCACATGTACGTTAGGAACTGGACTCCTTCATCTCTCTTTGTGCCTCCATATGTGAGAGTGCCCTGATTTTTGCAATTGCTGTGTGATCAGTAGCTTAAAGCTACATTAAAGAGGGTTGGCTTGTTTGACTACAGTGGCTGCCTCAAGGCAGACATTATTGTTTTCAGATAATTTTAACACATGTTGGATTTTTTTGGTGCAAGTAGAAATTTGTACGGTGAGGGAAATTAATTCCAATCTGGCTGTGCCTGTTGAAGAATGCTTCAGTGCAGTGAAATGGCTGGTGATGAACAGCTCCTGTTTTGTTCACAGAAGCACTGAACCCTTTGGCACCAAAGAAGGTTCCCTAAAGTAGCAGTTTTGATCATGGTTAGTTTCTGACTGAGCAAACTGTCTATTTACTTCTTCCTCTGTAAATATGCTGGAAAACTCAGCTGTAAGAACAAAGAAGTAGTAGAATAAGGTCTGTTCATCAATTTTTTCCTCCATAGGTTTTTTTCCTACTCTTGTAGACTGGGGAAATAACATTGTTTAGCAAAGAAAACAGAAATCCAGCTTTGACATTTTGCATCTCACTTGGTGTTGTTACACTGGCTGAAAGGAAACCCCACCACAACCTCTCCTTAACAGCTCCAGTTAAGGGATGTGAGATTAGCCTTTGATAACCTGTACACCTGCCACTCACTGACAGTTTCTCTTGCTTGTGTTTCTCCTTTTGATTTCCCATTTTGAAGATGGAGATGGATGAATGTCTCACAGATGTGAAAGAGATGGTAGAAATCTTTTTGCCTTTGTGCCTTCCATGTCTCTCATCCAGCCTTGCCTCTTAAGCATGAGAAAATCTTCAGTGTTCTTGCAGTCAGAGCCACTACCAGCTTGAAGAAAGTGGTCTGAGCCCATTAAAAGGAGTAGGGATTTGCAGAGGCTCCACATCATAGCCTGCTAAACACCATCTTAAAGAATTACTCTGATTTTACAACAGTAGTACATCCAATGTCACAAAAAAACGTAATGGTATGTATTGACCAAAGTGGTCTGATGTAAAGTGCATCTGGATGTTCACTCTTGTTGCAGTCCTGCGAGTGAGTGCCAGATAAACAGAGAGGGAGATAATACAACAGAGCATTTCTTTAAGCTTAAGCAGTTTCAAAGAACGGTTGAGCTAAGAAGGGAACAAAGATGAGGCTGGGTCAGACCAGAGCTCTGTCCAGCCCCAGGGGCCAGCCAGCACATCAGAGGAGCCTGACACAGCCCGGGGAGCAGGCAGTTATGCAACAACTTGCTGAGAGAGAATACTTAGCCCTAAACAGCTGGGTAATCCCTAAAGCAGGAGGTTTTATCTTTCTGGGTTATATTTATTCCAGCTGCTTATGTAACACTGAGTAGCTGCAGAAAGGTCATTCTCTCACTCTTGAAAACAAACATTGTAAACAGCAGTGTGTGAACATGGTGGCTGTTGCCAAGTGTGATGCTTAGGCTGTCACCAGAAACACAGAGGGACAGGTCACAAGCAATGTGATGCTGCTTCTGGAAAAAATGCCATCCCGAGATGGTGGGGAAGTGGAAGTGGCAGCAGGCATCATGCAGAGAAATACCAGGTTGAGAAACTGGTCTTCTCTTGGAAGGCTGTCCTTGGAGAGCAAGGGCTGGCTCTGCTTAGCTATTTGATTTGGTGTTTGAATCTTTATGGATTAGCAAAATATACATACAGGGCTCTGATAATTAGAAAGCAAACTCGTGCATTCCTGGAATAGTTAGAATGAAGTGTGCTGGTTAATTTGGAATTGCTGAGAATGGCAAGAAGCCTCAAGGTCTGGTGTCTTGTTAGTAGCCACATCAGCAGCCACTTTTTGAAAGGAGGCTACAGGGGCCCTGTCTGAAACCAGGTACCCAGCTGAACCTGCACCTCACATGCTTCTTTGCAAGTGATTGATCTGTAGAAGTGTGCTGTGCTGTCACAACTTGTACACTGAAACCCAGCCACAGTGACATGAGAGACAACAGTTTTACTGATAATTTCTGGATGAACTGACATGGTTTCTCAGTGGAAGTGCAGCACTGTCTGCTTTTGTTCATTTCCACTTGAATCCCAAATGTATTTCTATTAATTAATTTCTATTATATTCAGCAGCAGGACCTTAAAAGACATTTTTTTTCCTTTCCAATTGAGGCAGGGATGCAAATATTTTTTTCCCCTCCTTCACCTATGCTCACTTTGTGTTGATTTATTTACTTGCAGAAGAAGTTCCCAATGGAGAACAGGATAATGACAAGCTGACTAAGTCTCCACCTCCTCCACCTCCACGGCGGAGTTACCTGCCAGGTTCAGGACTAACCACAACGAGATCAGGAGATGTCATCTATACAGCCAGAAAAGAGGCTGCAGCTGTCAAGGTTTGATGATTCAGATTCTAGGCAGTCAGACTGTTGATGAAATACTGGCACAGATAAATATTCCCAGGCTTGGGCTGTGTCTGTAAACCAGAAAATAAGTCAAGACAGAGCTATGTCTCCTGGAGACCTACCAAAACTGCTTAACAGGAAACATTACTGTTAGGCCAAATGAGTAAATAAGGTTTGATCAGTTCTGTTTACAGGAGTCTTGATGCTCTTATCTCCTAACAATGTAGAAGGCAAGTCACAGGCTGCTTTCATTTAGAGTGGTAAGAAGATTAAAAATAAAAAAGCCCATCCCTTACACAGATGGGGAAGAGCAGCTCAGAGTTGAGAGCATTTTTACATAAATATTGCAAATTAGTTTATTTGGGCTTCCTTTCCTCATCTGTTCTTTTCTCTGAAGAAAATGGAGGGAAGTCCAAGTTGGGAAACCTTTTGATCAGTGAACATGCTGTCACGTCAGGAATATTGGCTGCCTTTGACCTAATGAAGTATCAGTATCCTTAAAAAGGAAGAGAGACCTTGCAACAGGGGAATTGCAGTAGTGTTGAATTTTCTGTGTTTGCTTCACATCAGGAGGGTTCCACTATATTCTGTCTGTGCTTTCTCATCCCCTTGTAGGAATGCAGTGAGGATGCTGGGCATATCGCACAATCCAAAGCCCCTAAAGAGGATCAGGTGTTGTCTCGGAGCACAGGGCATGCTGTAGCATCAGCTGCAAAAGAGGAAGAGGAAGAGGAAGGAGATAAAATAATGGCAGAATTACAGGTAATGCCCTTTGGGTTGCATAAGAAGACACCTGTGCCAAATATCACTTCTAGGGCCTTGGTACAATTTATAGCTCAGAACAGGAAGGAAAGTAGGTCTGCCAGTCTCACCTGATCCCACTTCATTGCACTGAGTGGTACACATTTTGCAAGCACCACCCTAATTGTGTTCAAGATGTCTGGAGCTGAGAGAGTGCTCAAGAGTGCAGGGGTTACCACTGGAGAATCTCACACATGTAGATGATGAGTAAAATATTGGTGTGTGTTAGGGGTGGTTGTCCCTGGCCTGGCATTTCTCCATTAATACCAGACCAACAAGGTGCTGAGAGCCCAATATTTGTGTTAACATTGTGGGAACAGAGAATACAGGATCTGCCCCTAGAAGGCTGTGCTCACTGTTGTCTAGCTGGTACATTAGTCTGCCAGTGGCACAGGAGTGGTGCTCTCTTGCTGGTGCTTTGCTTGATAGCACATAGGTCAGTTTAGTTCAGTGATGGCAAAGCTGCAGTAAAAGCCAACTGTTCCAGCTACCATCAGCAAGCTCCAGCTTCCCAGGGTCATTGTCTGTCCTCTTCCATGCCCATATGGGGAAAAGATATGTGGATCAGCTTTACAGGCTATGACTTCTGTTGTTGAAGTGTTTCAGAGCACTTGTCACAACATGAGATCATCCTCCTTCTCCGCCTTCCCAAAGGTGGCTTTGCTGCTGCCCAGGGAGCATTTGCACCACAAGAGAGGTGGATCCTAAGCAGCAACTGTTACATGTGATGGGTGCACCCTGCTCAGGTCACACCCACCAGCACTTCAAGCAGCTGCTTCGCAGGTTTATCTGCAGTGATGCACCTTTGTCCCTTGTTTGTGTGTTACTGGCCAGTGTGACAGGAGATCTGGAGACAGTGAAACTGTCACATTGTCTCCTGTCTCCAGGAAAGCCACCCAGTGGCCTTGCAACTGGTGACAATGCAGTGGAGGTTAATGTCTGGAAAGTGATGGCTGAGGGGAGCTAATGACTGCATATAGACATAGTACCTCAACAGGGGATGAGTATTTAAGCACTAGTTTTGGGGGCAAGCAATGCTCATTTTAAACAAATACCAAAATATCAGGTATATTTTAGAAGGTTGATAGTGTACCATGTGTTAGAAAGGGCAAACTGCTTGATCCAGGAGCTGATAAGTGTGGTATCAGTCGTAGGCAGAATAATGGAAAATCAGGTATAGGATTCAGTCAGTGAAGAACTAAAGGACATACGAAAACAGGTCTTTTCCAACCAAAACAATTCTGTGATTCTAAACACAATATAATGGAACACAGATGTGTGAAAGCAAACAACAGTCTTTGATCAGGTAGCAGCTTTGACTGATACACTGAATCATATACCTATAAACATTTTTGTGAGTCATTGATCAAACATCATACAACATTCTGCTAAAAATCTGGCACCATGGAGTATAAAAAAAACAAACACAAAAACAAATCATAGGACAATTGAGAGCTGTCTGATTATTACAGTTTTGCCTTTGATGCAGGTGTTTATAGTCAGGTCTCACAGAGACCAGCTGCAAGCCCAATGCTACTCTTTATTTTCATCACTGGCCTGGAAATACATTTAAAATCCATACTGCTTAAATCAGCTTAATTAAAACTGGTGAAGTATAAGAGCAGGGAGATGATAGGAATCACTTAATGGTTATAATAGCTTCACTGAAATATGAAGTCCACATGAAGAACAACTACAGCCAGAGCACAATGGCATATCTCTGAAAGGATCAGGAGTTGCGGTAAGAGGTTGATGGGAAATCCCAGGTCACTGCTGTTTCCACAAAATTTGGGTCTGGTTTGGGTGTAGATGTAAGAACAGGGAGTGTTTTCTTCTCTGTGTACAGGATCAGCGAGATCAGCACTAGGCTGCTGTGTGCATGACTAATTGTCCATGTGTCTCCTGTTTGAAAAGGCTGTTAAGAATATGAAGGTTTAGAAGAGACTTGAGTACAATGTTGGAGGTACCTTCATGGGAAGGACCTTTTTAATCTAGCAGAAAAAGACATACTAGTATCAACTGCTATAGCACAAAATGTATTTGGAGACTGTTAAAGATATTTCAGGGAAAACATGATAAATAAACAGATAGCCAAAGGAAATAATAGATTCTTCATCACTTAAGTCTGAAGGACCTTGAGGATGCCTTTGCAGATAGAATGCCTAACTCAACAGCACATCACTGATCTCACAAATGGGTAAACTGAGGAAAGTCTGTACCCTGTATTATGAGGAGTGAGACTGCTTGTTGTGATAGTTATCTTAGGTACTCTGGTCTATAAACATATACAAATAGGATGTGACAGAAAACCAGAAGAAACTACACCCTCAGTTTTGCACTGGATTGTTGTTACTTTTCTCTTTTTGCATAAGCATGCAATGCATATGAAGAGTACAATATTTAAAGAACAGGCCTGATTCTAATCAGGGCTATTAATTTTATGAGAGTTGTCAGGAATTATATAATTTCCCTAAGACATGGTGTATTAATACAGCGTTGTTGCATTTCATGGTACTTTTGACTCTTTTGCACTCCTTCCTCACTCCCCAGGCTGCCAGAGCTGTCCTGCCTATACAACTCACTAAGGGCAGACCATGCCATTAGAGACCTGCACAAATCCCAGTGCTGCACACTTGGTGCCAGGTCTGTGCCATGGTGGCAGTAATGGTTCTGCTTTTCTGGATCTGGGATCCAGCTGGATAGAGAAACCCAAAGGAAATGGAAAAGATAGCAAGACATAGGGCTGAAAAGTCCAGGCAGGTGGGAGGCCAGTGGTTCACAAGCCCATATATTGGGGTCTTTCCAGACCAGGTAGAACCTGACATGGACTGTCACCATCTGGAGTATTAGTGAGGATTGTGGCGAAGACATGTCTCCAAGTTTTAGTGATGCTTATACAGCTCTTGGATTATGTGCCATGAGACTGACAGATCTGGGAGCTGAGTTGTCATCAAAGGATATAGAAGAGATGTTAGATGCCACCTTCTCTTTATTCTATGTGTAAGGCCTGCTGCTTCCACCTCTTCCTCTCATTTCTGCACACAACTTTTAGATCACTTCCAGATGAGAACATCTAGGAAGAAAATCTGTATTTCTGCTCTGCTTGTCCTAGCCAGGGAAACAGCAAATCCCTGCTAATACTTACTGGGAGTGGAGGTGAGAAAACATAAAAGAAGGACAGTAGTGTTTGGGGACAATGAATGGAGTAAAGAGAGCTGAGAGTTGGGTTTAATTTATTTTATCATGTAAAAACCTTATGTTTAGTTATTAAGTAATGTGTGGTCAAGGCCAAAATACGTCTGATTGCATCTTTGAGAAGACACCAGGCACTAGGAAGTAGGTACTGTCGCAAGCCCAAAGTTTGTCATGGAATTCTAAATTAAGTTTGGATAGTTTGCAGCACCTCTGTGTGTCTTTGTCTCCCCATCTATAAAAACAGAAGTCAAGCTTGTCTCCCTGCAGGGAACACTGAGGTCAGCATGATGAGTTAGAGTGCAGTCTTGGCAGATTGGAGGGTATGCCCTAATTCTCTTAGGCTGGTAGTCTAAAACTCATGAGCTTGTAAATAAGATTGTTGAGCTGTGAATGTTAAAAACAAACACTGTTTGTAGTTGATCATCTCCAGACATTGCTGTATGAAAGCTACCTGGTCTCCTGATAACCTGCAGTATTTATTTCCTAGGCTTTCCAGAAGTGCTCTTTTATGGATGTAAACTCAAACAGTCATGCTGAGCAGTCCAGAAATGATACACATGTTAAAGACATAAGGCCTGGGACTTTAATGCATCACAAGGAAAAGAAGGTAACATGTGGCATTTGTAAACATGCCACCCAGTCTTGGCATAACCTTCTTTCCTTCAAAACTAATCTTATATCTTACGTCCTGTTCTCTCTAACCCCCACCCACCACTGCCCACTGGTTTCCTTTTTTTTACCTCAGGATGGTTCAGAAACATGGAATGTTGTATCAATCTACATTATGTGTCTCATCAGCAATCATACAAGGGTTGCATGAAGTTTTACGATTCTGTGAAATCAAAATATTATCCATCAGTTTCCACCAGAGATGCTCATACTCCTCAGAATATCCTTCCAGTGCTGTTCTCGCAATTGACAGTGAAGCATCTCTTCTAAGCTTTATACTGTCCTGAGGAGAAACAGTAGTTTCTCTCAATTTCAAGACCCACTTTAGAGAGTTTCTGCTTTGCTTTGCTTAATCTGTTGGTCTCAGAAGTAGTTATTAGATCTACACAAGAAGTGCCATGTGTCTGGGGCCATAGCTAAGTTGGCATGAATTTCACAGCTGCTTCTGGACTGGGTTGCCATTTGAGTTGATTGGTCTTTGTGGGCAGCCAGTGTGCAAGATGAAGAAAAGATCCAATATTTCTGCCTTTCCAGACCTTATTTTAAGTTTATGAAAATGAATTGGACCATTGCTGGGCTTAGGGAGTCATGCAGGCATGGCAGCTTGTCAGCCAAGTGCCAGTTTGCAAGGCAGGGCAGTGTGGTAGGGAGGAAAACACAGCTCTTCAGCTCAGCATGTCAGTTTTGCCATGGGTTCTGTGTAGGTGTGTAAGATGGAAACAGCTGTAATACCTTCTCTGATGCAGCATCATGAGTATCTCCCCAAGGATTTTATGGGAGACATTGCTCTTCAACTTCATTTAACAGACTGAGGCAGGGAAAATTACTTTGCCAGGTCCCCAAGGCAGAGAAGAACCCAGCTGCCTTAACTGCAGTGAGCTGCATCTGCATGGGGCACTGCAGCTGTAAAGCACGAGGTGACACCCAGATGGTGGTGTCTTGTATATGATCAAAATCCATACCCCTCCCCAGACAGTACTGCTGCCAGGTCAGGGTGGTGCACACAAGGACTTGTCTTTGAGCTGCCCAAACAGCAGTTCTGGTCCAAAGCTGCAAAGACCTGGCTGGGTGAGGGTAGAAGTTCAACAGGTCCAAGTGAAAGGGAAAAATTGCTTTGTTGTGGTGTGTATGACAGTGTTATGGAGGAAAAAAAAAAAAAAGAAGTGTGAATGTATCTCTAGTTTTCTTCATTACTACTGGTGTCAGAATGAGAAGATCATACTGTTACATGAAAATCTGGGTCACCACTCCAGACACATCCTGTAGCACAAATGTTTATTTGACAGTGCTGCCAAGTAATCACCAAAACTGCCATTTCAAGAATAACACAGAGTCCAGGAAATTAAGGTTAATGAGAATTGGTTTTGTTAGCTGACATGGCAGAGTGTTTATTGCTTTAAATATGGAGCCGTATGGTCACGATGAACTCACAGAGGAAATTCTGTTGCGGTTTGATTTTTAGTAGAAGGGCAGCAGTTCCTAAAATGATATCTGTTGTACAGTGACACCATGAGATATTGCACTGATGCTTGGAATAAGTGGAACTTGCTAAGAAAGAGCTAGAGAAATGGGAACAGTCACTGAGTCACCATATCCACAGGCAACAAGTGCCATTAAATGGCTTGGCCTAATTCTGGGCACTCTGACATGTAATGGGACTGGGAGGCACTTAGCAAGTGTGGGCCTGAGGTGACCAAGAGCCCTGGTGGTTTGTTCTGATACCAGCTCTTAACACAAGATGCTGATGCCTCGCTGGCTGTGCCTGGTTTGCATGATAGCTCCTCCTTATTTAGAAGCTTCTCTTTATGTAGAAGCTCCTCCTTATTTAGAAGTATGAGGATTGTCAAGGTATTTGTGGAGCAGTTGCACAGCTGTGCCACTAATAAGCCTATGTAGACATGAACCGTCTCTGGTCCATTACTGACTTTCTTGCTCCTGTGTTTTGATTGTGTGTTAAGTTTTTCTGTGTAAAATCCTCAGACAGTATATAAGAAAATACCACACAATGTAGAACCTATACCTTGTGAATCTCTGCATGCATGGGGAGTAAATGCATTCACCAACTTGTGGATTTCTGTACCGTCACTCATTCATCTCAGATCGGGAGGGCAACTCTCATGACTGATCTTCTGCACGTATAGTCTGTCCTCCTGGTGTGTTTCTAGTCTCAGCAATGTCAGCAGTAATGCTTTTGGCTCACTGCCTTCAGGCATTTGAGGCCAGGTTAATTTCCTTCTTGGTGAGCCATCTTTTGACTGTAGATTTCTCTCTCACTTGTTCACATGCATAGTGTCTCTTCAGGTTATTCCCTCACCCTGAGGGTTTGTGTTTATCCTAAGCTGTCACTAGCACTTAAGCCAAGCCCCAGAGCAAGGCCTGGTATTACAGCATCTTCAGGGGATTTCATTTGAAACTAAAGAAAAAAGTCCCCTTAAATCTGGTTTGCTGGGAATATACTACTTTTGCGCTCATGGATGACTTCTCTGTGTCCTGTTTGGAGTTGCTTCTGTACATGAATGTAGCTCAATGGTTCATTGTGTACTTGCAGGATGCTGCAGGGTGCCACTGGTAATTCTGAAGGAGTACTTTTAAGCTGCAGCAAGGATTTAGAAATGCTCAGACTGTGACAGAACAGCCCTGCTCAGATGTGAGCAACAATAGAAGCAGCAAAATGGTGTAGTTTGAAAATCAGCTTTTACTGGTACAAACATTCCTTTCCAGGCTCACCAGACTCATGCCTTTATCTCCAGTGAGCTGGCAAGCTATAGTGCCCTGCGGGCAGCCCTTCCATATCAGGTTCCCTTTGATGTGTCCCAGCAGAACTTGATCAGATACTGTGACTCTTTTCAACTTCAATGTTATACAAACTAGGGTTGTTCTTTGCTGGAAAGTGAACATATCAAGGTAGCACTGCATTGGAAATAGGGTAATTAGAGTGCTTTTGCATATTCTGGAGGCTTTGTTGAGACTGGACCTTAGGTAACAACCCATGCTGGCCACATGCATAGCACAGAGCAGGAATGTCAAGTGCTGTTCTGCCAGAATTTGGAATTTTGCCCCGCAGAAAGGGCTCAGATGACAAGTTCAGACATGCCTCTGCAGCAGTAAACAGAGTGGTGAGTTCATGAGGGCTGCACTTCCCCTGAGAATATGATGATCAATTTGGGGAAAAAAAAAAGAAAAAAGAAAAAAAGAAAACAATTCCTGTAAAGGTAACAGCCCTGAATAACTGAGTAATCCGACTTTCCCCCTTAGGTGTATGGGGCTACAACAGGATCTCCCACAGATAGTGACCATCCTAAAGAGAAGAGGGAAGGGAAAACTGAAGAAGAATTGGGTTCTGATTCATCCAGCACAGCTGACAGTAAAATTGGCTTATCAATGAATGACAGTCCTACATTTAGCAAGGGTTTGTTTGTAGACAGTAGAGACTATTCTAAGAAAAACCTCCAGAATATAAGCACAAACCTGTCTGGTGTCAGTTTGCCAGAGGATGACAAACGAAGAGGGGCTCAAGATATTTTAGGATCCCATATTCCAGCTGTTGAAACTGGAAAACAAAAGCCAAATTATGGACTCTCACAAGATGCTGCCCAGGGCCTGACACAGGGTGAAGCACTGCAGGCCACGGGCAAGCATATCCCCATGAGCAGCATTGCCCCTCTCATGAGACACACACAGGAGCCTTTGGGGCCTCAACCTTCCTCAAAGGAGCAAGAAGCTTCTGCAGCCAACTACAGTGAAGTTGTGCTAAGATCCAAAGTGTCCAGTGTGAACAGTACTGAAGAGACCGACTCTCTGGCTGGCTCTCCAAGTGAAGACAGCCCACCCACGGAAAACATTGCCTTCATGATTACTAAAACAGCTGTCCAGGTCCTCTCAAGCGGGGAAGTTCATGATATAGTCAGTCGGAAAGGCGAAGATGTGCAAACAGTGAACATCGACGCAAGGAAGGACATGGCATCTGAGAAGGGTATCCCAGAAAACATAGACAGTGAAGAGCCTGTGGTGTGTCTGGATAAAAAACCTGTCATCATCATTTTTGATGAACCGATGGATATTAGGTCAGCATATAAACGACTTTCTACGATTTTTGAGGAATGTGATGAGGAGCTGGAGAAAATGATGACAGAGGACAAGATAGAAGAGGAAGAGGAGGAGGAGGAAAATGAAGCACATGAAATCTCTGAGAGCCAGAAGGAAGAGCCACAAGTAGCTGATGACAGAGAAGCAATCACAGAATGTTCAGCAGCTCATGGTCTCAATGAGAAGTTCATGTTTAACCTTCAGTCTTCCTCAGACTCTGCAGAAACCAGACCTCCCGCAGAGGAGGAAAGCACAAAGGCAGATTTTAGCAAATACCGTCAGATCTACGGGCTAAGCACAGAAGCCAACTTGGACTCTCCTGATCAATTTGGAAGCAGGCAGGATTCCAAGAAAAAATTTAAGTTCAAATTCCCTAAAAAGCAGCTGGCTGCTCTGACACAGGCAATACGGACGGGAACCAAGACTGGGAAGAAGACCTTGCAGGTTGTGGTCTATGAAGAAGAGGAGGAAGATGGGACCTTGAAGCAGCACAAGGAAGCAAAGCGATTTGAAATCACTGGGTCTCAGCCTGAGGACAGTGACAAAATTCCATCTGGGAAGAAAGAGGGACCCTCTGGAGCTGCAGTGTCCCTGTCTAGGACTGATGAAATTCGACAGAGTACATACCGAACGCTAGACAGCCTTGAGCAGACTATAAAGCAGCTGGAAAACACCATCAGTGAAATGAGTCCAAAATCTATCCCTGACAGCACATACAGCTCTGAGGGAAGCACTGTCCCCTTCTCTGCCCAGATAGTACCAGACACCCCACCCCGAGAGGTTGTAGTGCTGGATGAGAGCCTTGCTGGTGTAGAGCCCCCTCCGTCAATCCCAGCCACTTCACGTAAGGTACCTTAGTCCAAGAAATCAAACTTCCAGCTGCTTTCTAAAATCTGCAATAATCACCATTAAACAAGAGGGTCTTGTGATTTGTTTGCTTCCTTTCAGGTGGCTTGTTTGGGCTCCCCATGAGATGTCTAACAGCTAATAGACCATTGGGGTTTTGGTTGTTTGGTTTTTTTTAATCTTTGCTGCTGATTGGTGATGGGCAAATGCAGGGGAGCTGGGTCAAATAATCTGCTGTGTGAAACGACAAGCATCACTGACATGAAATCCAGGCTGATCAGTAGCTGAGCAGTTTTCTCCATTTGATTCTGGAAATTAACACCTGTGGTGTGAAGCTCCTGAACTTTCCCTGCATGTAGTACTGTGGCTTATATTTTTTTCGGGGCATGGTGTGCAATCTCCTCTTCAAGCACACTGGTACTGATCACAGTTTCTCCTTGTCTCCCCTCCCTGCCCCTCCACTCATTTCCACAGGGATCCAGTACTGCCTCCCAGACAAGCCGGATGCCAGTCCCCATGGCTTCAAAAACTAGACAAGGAAGCATGGAGAAAGCAGGCAAACAACACAAGCTGCAGGATCCGCGCCAGTACAGACAGGTAGTTTTACCCTAAACCCGGTGTTTGGATGGACAGTTCATGTTGTTTGCTTATTTAAAACCTCCAATAACTTGACGGAGATGATACCAAATAATGGATGCCTGTCTCTCGAGTGAGGTCTAACTGGACGTCCTGGATTCTGGGGGCATGACAATATCTACTGATCTTCTCACCATGCTTGTGCATGCATGTCTGCAATAAAACACCTCCTGCTTTTTTTTTTTTTTTCTTTTTTTTTTTTTTTCTTTTTTTTTTTTTTTCTTTTTTTTTTTTTTTCTTTTTTTTTTTTTTTCTTTTTTTTTTTTTTTCTTTTTTTTTTTTTTTCTTTTTTTTTTTTTTTCTTTTGTTTTTATTATTGTCTGGGTTATTTTTGTGTTGGGTTTTTGTGTTGGTTTCTTACCTGTGGTATGCAGCTGTAATTTTAAGATGTCGACTACCTGTTTACTTCCCCTTTGGTAAATGTGGCGGTTCCTTAGGAGAGCGGGGAATGCTTCTGTTCAAGAAGTCTGTACAGGAAGCCTTGGACACTAACCTGTTGGTGTAAGAGATGGCAGTAGATGCACATTAACTCTCCAGTCAGACATGTCTCTTCACACGTTAATAACCCAGAAGCATGGCCAATGTAGTGACTGGTCTATAACCCATAGATTGCACCTTCTCACAAAAGCTTTGTTGGCTCTTTCTCTCTCTTTCTATGCACTCTTTGTCAAGCACTTTGGGTTTTCTACCAGGTCCAGTCCACAGCTACAAGACTTAGCTCAGGCCTCAAACTGTTAATTCTTATTCTCTGTAGGGCTATTTTCCCAGGTCCTGTTGGTTTATCATATTACTGGCTTTCTGACAAACTGTCTCCTGCCATCTTTATTTGCAGGCTAATGGAAGTGCTAAGAAAGCTGGTGGGGACTATAAGGCTCCTTCCCCTACCCTACCTGCTTCTAAGATCCCAGCCTTTTCTCCCACTTCTGGGAAAAGCAGCTCAGCACCTGCTTCTAGCGGTGACAGCTCTAACCCTCTTAATCCACCTACTAAAACCTCTATTCCTTCCTCTAACCTTCTCGGTCCTCAGACAGGTCGCATAACTTACTCTACCTCCCTCATCCCCTCTGTCTCTAACGGCTCCTCCAAGTTCCAGAGCCCCACTTACCCAGGGAAAGGTCACCATCTCTCATTCTCGCTACAGACTCAAAACGGCCGGCCACCCCCTCCTTCCTCCTCTACCTCCCCTCCCTCCTCTACCTCTCCCACTTCACTGAACCAAGGTATGAAGAGCATCAGGACAATCCACACCCCTAGCTTCACCAGCTACAAGGCACAGAATGGAAATGCCGGCAAGTCCAGCCCATCCACGGCCAAGGAGCCATCCTAAAGGCTGAGCACAGCACACGCGCAAGTTCACCAAGGCTTTCTGTTCATTTTCAAAGAATCCGCAGCCAATATTTTAACCAGGGAATGTAACCACATCGCTGTATCGCTGGAGGCTTAATACTAATCACGTGCTAAATACTGAATTACTACACTAGATTAGAGTGAAGCTTTTTTGTAAAACCATCGCTGTTGTAATGGTAAAAGAGCATTTTCTTCTTATAGGCAGCACCTCTTACAAGAAAGTGTGAAGGTGTGTGAGTGAACTTGAGTGTGTGTGCACAGAGGTGTACTGAGCATGAGAAAATGTATGGTTAAAAATTTAGTAAGTTGTTTTGTATAAAGCTATTTTTCATTATGGGGACTAGAAGTGAACAGAGATATACTAAAGTGTGATTATACACAACTGTAAAACTTAAACTAAAATATTTTTCTTTTTATTTTGGTGTTATTTAGCTTTGTTACAGATTTCTATTTTTGTCAACAAATGTCACGGTTCCTTTCAAGATCTTTTTGCCAAAACATATACTATTTGATACTATTTGTAATGTACATTTGAAAGTAGTATGCTGGACAGTAAACCTCTACACAAGAAACAGAACAAGACTGGTGTATGAGGCATCTCAACCTATTGCACTGCCATTCAAATTATATTTAAGAATTTGCCAAGCCAAGGAAAATAGAAATAAATTGTTTTACACATGTAGGTAGTTGCTGATTACTTTTTTTCTTTGCTAAATCCACCCTTGTTCCTTCAGTTTTATTTTACTGAGACCTGGTAACCCATTAATGTGTTGAACTGTGGATTTTAAAATGTACACTTCTGTACTGTTCTGTATACTGGCAAACTTTTGTACATATCTATAAATATATATAAATAAATAAATACTGTATGTGGCTGGGCACATAGAGTAGTTTTACCACACCAAAGTTAATTTTTATGCATGCCTAAAAATATATATGGGAAAGGGTTGCAAAAGATGGGTATCAGTCAAACAGAAAAAAAAAAGAAAAAAAAGGCAAGAAGCTTGCATAGCTCATGGTTTTGTAAATAAATTTATTTGTATACCACCATAATGTAATATACAGAACTATGATAAGCAAAGATCTTTACAAAAATAAAGGGCTGCATGCTTATATATTTGTATTTTGTAAAAATTTTATAATGGTCTCAATTAACTGCTAAGCTGTTTGCCAGAAAGCATTAAACCATCAGGAGAAAAACTGACTTTATTTTCCTCAGATTAAAACCATAAATAAGTATTGATTTTAAAATGGGATCTTTCAAATTTACCTGGACAAAAGCAAACTACTGGAACACCAGGTTAGAAAACTAACAAGAACAAAAAAAAAGCACCACAACCTTTGAGTGGAGGTAGCCTCTGTTCCACCTTTAAGTATTCTTTGTTTTATTCCTCCTTCTGAAACAGGAACTTTCTTAAAAGTGTCACTTCAAGGCTGAGCCCTCAGGTCATGCATCCCGTGTGCAGATGTAATTAAAGAATGTAAACGTGCCCTGACCCCTCATGAGCGTGACACACACTCTGGCTCCAGCGGGGTCATGGCAAGTGCCACCCCCTGTGGTGGGTGGGCCCCAGGTGTGTGCACAGCCCAGCAGCTCCCATGCAGGCTGCCAGCCCAGCCCAGCCCAGCCCAGCCCAGCCCAGCCCAGCAGGTCCTGTGCA